>NC_067400.1:143364774-143664774 GCF_016432865.1 Antechinus flavipes
CTTGAACTCAGTTTTGAACTCAGGAAGATGAATCTTCTTATATCAAAGGCCCAACAATCTATCCATTGCACCACTTAACTGCCCCAGTGTGCCAGTATGTTCATTCAGTTATGACCCTGACAAAACAGCCTAGTATTTAGGGTCCTACCACTAGTAGTATGGAGCATTATAGGCAGGGGCCAAAATGTGTTCTTAAAAATATCTATAGGCAATGAAATGTTAAATATGCAACTAAATATGAAAACTTGACATTAGGTAAATTTTAGTTTTAGCAATTATTTTTGCTAGCTCTGTTTCTATATTGCTAAAAGGATTGCAAATGATGTCAACATCCTCTGGGTCAGCACCCTTAAAATTAAATATTGCGGGTAACAATTTAGGACCTCCTTCTCCATTGTGATTCCTCAGTATTTTATTTCTTAGATTTTATTTTTCTTTTTCTTTCTTCTGGATCCTTGAATTTGGTACCCTGAACCCACATTTTTGATCCCCTTTCTATGAAGAAATTTATGATTTCTTTGTCTGGTTTCCTTGTACTAATTTCTGGCTTAGGTTTTTTGGGACTCCCTTATTATTAAACTCTGACCTAACTCTCCTACAATGATATAAATGAAAAGAACTTTAAAACTAAGTTTCATGTTGAATAAATCAAAGGAAAGAAATGACAAAATCCCTCTCTCTTTGCAAAAGGAAATAGGAAAAGACTAAGTGCAAAATGTCATGTACACTGTCAGATACAAGGGGTGAGGGTTCTCATTTGGAATGTCAATGGAGAGCTTTATAATTTTGACAATACAAAGACAAAAGGCATTATTGAAACTTTAAAAATCAAGTCAAAATGGTATTTTTAAATTCCATATGAAATGTCTCAATTATTTTAACAAAGCTGATCTCTCACAAGTATTATTGAATGGCTTAAATAATATAGCAAGTGTTCTGATTTCTATATATCAATATAGTCTATAGACTATATATCTATAGTTTGGGCAGTCATTTCTGATTTCAATCAGTCTTCAATTCTCCAGTTCTATTTATTTATCTTGTCAGTCTCAGGACCAAAGATATTTAAAGTGAGAATAAATTTAAGGAAGCAATTATCACTAAAATTTGGACCAAAGGTTTCCATGAACATGGGTGAAGATAAGTAAAGAAAGAACGATTCTTAAATAATCTATAATGCTAGTCCTTTTCTGGAACTAAAAATTCAGTTACTCTCAGATTTATCCCATGATCTACTATGAAGCAATGTTACATTGTGAAGATAAATTAATTTGGCCAGATTATTTCCTCTTTGAAATGGAAAGCAGTCCTAGAGAAGTCATTTATACGGAAACAAGCTCTCTCAATCCAGATTTCTAATAAATGAAACTCTGACAGAATCATTGCCAATCTTGACATTCATATCTTCTAGAATTATTATGTAGCTAATGAATATAAAGAGAATGTATAATTCAAAAGACAATCAAATTGGTTCTAGACATCTGAAGTTATATAGGTACATTAATAGGAGGAATATATAAATTTAACACATGTTTGACATATATGTTTAACAGACATGTTTAATTTATGTATGTAAATATATAATAAAACATATTAGGTCAGTCTTGTACAAAAAATTCAGTGAGGGTTCAAAAGAGTAAGATTCCATAAAAACCTTGAATAAGTAGATCAGGATTTGACCCTTTAATGGTCAGTGTAGCTAGCCCATCCTGGTCTCTACCAGAATAATTTTGCCAGAAGGCTCCATAGTAAGAGGGCCCCAAACTTGGAAATGAAAGGAATTAATTTTCTAAAATCCAGGCTCTTATAAATAGATATTAAAACCCAAAAGGAAGGATATAAGGTCAGGGTGTCTGTTTTGTTTCCCATTCTGCCACATCCCAGGAAAGAATTTTTAGACATTGGGAAATGAGTACTCCCTGAAGCCTCAGGGTCAAAAAATGTGCAGCCATTTGTATTTCAGGACTATGGTTATATAATTTTAGTATCCAACAGAACTAGGCAAACCTAACTTATCTGGAATGAAATGTAACACATTCATCCAACATCAGCAATTATTATGTGAAGGGCATTATGATAGTTCTGTATGAAACACAAAGGAATAAGGCAGTCCCTATTCTCATGGAGTTTTACATTACTTGCCGATAGTAATCTTAAAGGTTACCAAATCTATATCATTTTAGGAGGAAAAAAGATTCAGTGAGGACTCAATTTCAAAAAATAAATTTTTTACTTTGAATGGTAAGACTGTAATACGCAATGGTTAACATCAGCATAAAGAAATGGGTTATAATCAGAGAAAAAATTCCAAAGAAAAATGACACTAAAAAAACCATATTAAAATCAGTAAGTGAAATTATCATTGTATAAGGCTTCACAGACAGGACAAGTTTTGATACCTACTTTGGTGGATGCTTAAGGGAGCCTGAAGCAAAAAAACATTTGGATGATGAAAACATGGTCAAATATTTCCAATTCTGAGATATGAAATTGAAACATAGGCCCTGTATATTGGAATAAAACGTAATTTTCTTTATATTGCTTAACTTCTCATAGACTTCTTTCTCTCCTCATATCAGTTGAATTTAGCTAGAATAAATTCCCATATAGCTGGGAGGTTGCATGCAAGACTGAAAATAACTATGTGTCTGGTACATGGTAGATGCATAATAAATGTTTTAAATACTCAAATGTATCTCTAATTTCATTGCTTTGTATATTTCCTTCAATTATGCAATTGTAACATTTTTTCAATTTTGGCCATTCTTTGCCATTCTTATCCATGTCTCTCTGCAAATTCATTACAGGGATGAGATTCTTATCTCGAAGACTGTGTTCTTACTTTTTAAGTAATATTTTTATAACGGTTTTAATAAAATTGGTTTCTGTTATAATTCTATGTATTTTATATATTTAAAAATATTATTCTAAAATAAGGTCAATAGGCTGCATCAGACTGCCAGAGATCCATGGCACATAAAACATAATGCCCAATGTACTAAGGACCTTCCTTGCTTTCTCCTGACATCTCAAGGTTACTAGAAGAGAACTTAAATTGTCTACCTAATATACTTCACTTTTGCTCTATGGTCAGCTCATTTGATTTTTGTTAGACATTTATTTGCAGACATCCTTTATTCCTAATTTTCAAAGTTCTTTTTGCTATATGTAATACCTTGTCTCTTGCTTGATCATATTTGTTGTGTAAGTGTTTTATTTTTCTTTTCTGTTGCTATTTTTAGTAGGGAAGAAGATAAGAAAAAAGGAACAAAAGAAAAAAATGAGAGAAATACAAACAGAACAGTTTGTAAAATAACATGTAGAATTTATAATATACATTTTTTGAAAAGCAAGATGTGTACGAAATTGTTTGTTTCCGATAGATTCTGCTTTTTAAATTCTGCTTTCTCTGTCGGGAACTAGTATTGTTTAGTGTTTAACTTCAGAATAATAAGGGGAACCAAATTTAAGTCTCAAGTTAAAGAGTAATTAACAAATTTCTGGGAAGCTGAGGAGATGAAATTAAGTTTCTTCATGTGAAAGAAGTGGCTAGGTATAAGCCTGAGGTTCTGGGACTGAAGATCATTTGGGAAAATTTGACACTCAGTAGTAGAGAATCCCATGGACTTCCTGCCCAAGGCAGAGGTTTGTATTATACAGTCAAAAGAAGCTTCCACTGAACCTCAGATAATCCATGACAGAAACTTGGAAACATAAATTTAGTGCAGACCTTAGAAATCATATTATTTAATTTTCTATTTGATCCATGAATCTTAGCAACAAAATGCCAGACAAGTCATTACTCAATCATTTCTGGAGTCCCTCAAATAAAAGTGAACCCCTTGTGACTGGAGACAATAAATTTGGGTGGAGGGTACATTCCTGTTAAGTTCTTCACTGTTACAAGCTAAAAATCTGTATTTTATCCCAATCAATCTGGTCTAAGGGCTGCACCAAGGAGGATGCCTGTGATTTAGGACAATTTTCTTCTATGGTAAGAGTGAATCTCTAGCTGAAAAGCAAAAGCCAGATCCCAGGATTGGGGTTGATACAACAAAAAAAAAAAAAAAACAACAACAATAAAACACAGATTAAATTTCCCTCCTACACATCTCCTTGGTCAGCCAACAGAAAAATGCCAAATTCCAGGGAGCAAGTTCAATAGATTTGTAATAAGAGCAAGGATGAATTTAAGATATATCATGACTGAGATTTTAACAAAAAAGTAAACTGAGGAAGATAGCAATACAAGATAACATTTATTTGCAGTGGCATTCTACCTGTCCACAAATGTGTCCTTCTGTTGTTTGCCTCCATTAATAGCAAAATCCCAAGCAGTCAGATATATTTTTGAAAGGTTTTGGAGAATGCAGAACAAAGAATAGAACAGGGTAGCATGATATTATAAAAATAAAGGCAACCCAATTGGTTACAGAGCTGAGGCACGAGAGATAATGGAGTTAGCAAATGGAGAAGCAACATTGCTTCATAAAAGCAACGATCCCTCTTCTCTCATGATACTAAGAAGTGCTCTTTGTTTAAGTACAGGTGCAAGATAAGGGCCCAGACTTTTAGACAGTAAACCAGACACCCTTAAAGAATAGCTTGGTGGCAAAAAGATATTAGGCCCAAACTCCCTTTCTGTTCACAGATTCTCCAAGGTCAGTTAAATTCCTTGAGGCAGGAAAGCTAGAGTTTTAAATTTAACTCATTACATGCCAGCTAAACTCGAAACTAAGTTCAGAGACAAAGAACCATGGCAAGCAGTTGCAGGACAAAAGCAATTACTTGTAAACAGAATCAATAAAAAATTATTAAGAATCAATTTTAATCTTCTCAGATCAGAACCTGAAAAATAAGTCAGCCACTAGAAGATCAAAGGCAAGTTTTCCAAGCAATGTCAACTAGTTGGAGACAATATGCTTTGCTCAAATGCTACAATGTCAATTACTTTCTTTAAGATAAAAAGGATGGAGCTAGTTCTGTCATCCTGTCTTACTTTGATGGACTGTTGCTATGCTGCTCCCAGAAACCTGCAACCCTGTTTGAACTTGCTCTCTTGTTTCTTCCTATCCCTTTGGTTTGAAAGGAGGAAAGAAAACATAGACATAAATTAAGTTATAGGCAAGGGATTGGATTTGATGTTATCTAAGGTCCCTTTCAACTCCACAAGCCTATGACTGGGAAATACCTCCACCTTTATGGGAAGTATAGAAATGATATGCCAAACTCCCAGATTCTGTAATTCCAACTCTTTCCATGATCGTGAATTTGTGATCATGATTACTTCTAACCCCTCTAGATCTCCAGAAGAAAGGGTGGATATGGAAAAAGCAAATAGCATTAAAGTTGAGTACATCATCACAGTAAGAACCACTGAAAGATCAACTGGATCCCAATCCCAATCAGAAGTCTATAAAATTGGCACCTGAACACTGTCTATGGCTTGGTTTTGCCAGCTTCTCTGAGAATCTATCCATTTGGAAGGTTCATACAGTCAGCTAGATCCAATTCCCATCCATAAAGGTCTTGCAAGCAGTTTTTCTACTTCAATAAAATCTTGAATGTCTGGGGCATCTCTAGGGATTGCTGAGAGGCAATCATTTGTGATTAGTTGTAAGCATACTGAGCTGATCAATAACAAGCCAAGCTGCCATGTTCCAGTCGAACTGTATGGCCATAGCAAAGCCCATGGTAGGATCTACAGGTCAGGGAATCCTAACACTGGTTCTCAGGACAAGGTAATGTGCCATCCAGGTATACACAATAAAGTGAGAAATCAAAGAAGCTCAAGAAATAAACATTTTAGATTTGTTGGTTCAGTTTCTGAGTAGTTTGGAGATGTTTTGTGCTTGGAGGTGGGTGACTTAGATGGGACAGAGATAAGATCTCAGGTTCTCTGAAAATACTGCCTCAGTTATGCCTGCAATTAATATTTCTTTTCCCAAGTGACTTTCTAGGCACACCATCTATGGACAATAGATAGCACTGCAAGTGGCAAGTCTCCTCAGGATTCCCTAGCCACTATCTAGCCTGAACCCAAAGTCACTTTTACATATCCTAAACATAGGTTGTATTGATTCCTACATGGCTCTCTTTACTCTATCTGTCCTACTTAGATAAAATGTAACTCTCCAGAAGAACAACCTAGTGTTTTGTGGTTACTATGTGAAACTATTATCTTTGTATGGGAGGGAGGAGGAGGGGGGAGGGAAATGCATTATTTTTCAAGCAATTTTTTTCCAAATCTCAGTAAATGAGCATAACATTTCTCAGATTCATTTTATTTTTGTTATGATTTTATTCAATTTATACTGATGGAGGATGTCCCTGCCAGTGTTTAATACAATGGAATTTATCACAAACTGAAATTGGCTAGACTATCAGGTTAAAGATCTGGAGGAGGAGAAATGAAGCCATTACACAGTTATAGTATTTAAAGGATTATTACAAACCTTTTTTTTTACCCCCACATTTTCAGCTTCTTTTTATGTGTTACGTCCCCAGTCTCCATTAGAATGCAAGATCCTTGAGGACAGGGAATTTTTTTTTAATTCTATTTATTCTTTATTTATTCTGGCAGAAAATCATAAGCACTTAATAAATACTTTTCAATATTTGCTGGTGACGCCTATAGTTTTCTAAGCTGGTTAATATTCTCCTGGAGTAAATGGGGTATTCAGGAAGGATGAGCATTTTTGGCATGAGGGCTTACCAAGTCTTTTTTAGGCTTGCTCATCTTACCTTGGTGCCCACTATTCACCCATCTCGCATCTGTTGCTGTAAGAAGCTATAGACATGAAGTGGCCACATCTAGGTAAAAACTTCTTGGTAGATGGGTTAAATCAGTTGAGGGCAATTGACAGGCTTCAAAAAAATTAGAGAGTTAAGCTTTATTGTGCTAGTGCTCCTTCTCTCCCTAGGACTTCCACCCATTGCCAGGTGGGGCAATGTGACAGAGACCCAGTGCCTGATAATCATTGCCTTCTGACCAATTGTCCATGCCCTTTATGATTATGAGCACCAAAAGCCACTGCTGATGATTCCAGCTCCAAGGGCTGGTGTTGATTCACTGGGGTATGGTATAGACTTGTGTTCCTCTCATCCAGTTCATCAGCATTGTATACAAGTTTCATGATGGTGGTACTCGCCTGGGTCTGGATGAGGGGTGTTCTTATGCTTTCCCAATCACTGATAGGGTGAAGGAGGGTTTGTGCTTGCTCCCTTGATCTTCAGCATGAAGGTTTTCACAATATTGTCAGATGCCTTCAAAGAGGACAAAGTGATTATCAAAATTAGCTTCCAGGAGGGTGGAGCCAAGATGGTTGAGAAAAGCAGGTTTGACCTGTCCCACATTCCCCTCTAAATAACTTGAAATAAGACCTCAAAATTAATTCTGGAGTGGCAAAACCCACAAAAGTGTGATATAAAACAATCTTCCAGCCAAAAATAACTTAGAAATTCAGCAGGAAAGACTTGTCTCAATAGGGTGAGAGGGGAGCACAGTCCAGTGCAAGCCATGAGGAAGATCCCATATATCCCAGAACACATAAGCAGTGAGGCTCTGGACCCCTTCACCAGGTAGCAGGCCTTGGGGGAGACTGAATAAGCAGTGCTGTGGCTTCTGGTATTCTCAGCCCTCAGAAGGTAAGGGAGTCAGACAACTGGTCAGAGAGAAATTATAAAAGAGTCTCTCCTGGCTCTGGATGTAGGACTCTATTATATTGCCCATACACAGATCTCTATTAAGGAGAAAAACTAGCAGAAACAGAGACCTTGGTAATAGTTCCAGGTTAGAAAAGAGTACATGGTAACTCATACACCAGAGCACAGGCCAGAAGAGCATTCATTATACCTTTCCTTAGATTACATTACCTTAGAAGAACTGAAACATAGAGATTTCATCTCCTTGCTTAGAGCTAGCTCTGAATACAGCCCCATGAAAAACCTGAAGCTTAGAACAAATTAAAATAGCTCTGAGATATCACCTCACATAGAAGATTGACAATATGAGAGAAAAGAAAAATGACAGATGTTGGAAAGGGTGGGGGGAAATTACACTAATGTACTTTTGGCAGAGTTGTTAACTGATCCAGTCATTCTGGAATTGGAGAGCAATTTGGAACTATGCCCAAAGGGCCATAAAATTGTGCATACACTTTGACCTGTCAATAATACTACTAAGTTTATATTCCAAAGATAATTTTTTCCAAAGCAAAAAGATCCATATGTACTTTTAGTGGGAGCAAAGAACTTGAAATTGTGAGAATGCTCATCAATTGGAGAACGACTAAACAAGTTGTAGAATGTGATTGTAATGGAATATTATTGTGCTATAAGGATAATGACCAGAATGCTTTCAGAAAAAACTTGAAAGACTTACATGCAATGATGCAAAGTGAACTGAGAAGATCCATGAGAAAAATGTACACTGTAACAGTAATATTATAGGATGATAAACTGTGAATGACTTAGCTTTGAAAATTGTGAACTAATGGAATCTAAATACTAATCAAAGCAAACTTTTTTTTCCTTTATTTTTGATATGTGTGGTTTTTTTTTTTATGTGGGGGATGGAATTTGTGTTTTCTTTCAGCACATGACCAATATGGAAATGTGTTTTGCATGATTGCACACATATAATCTGTATCAAATTGCCATTTTGTAGCAGGGAACAGAGAGGGAGGTAGATTTGGAGCATAATTTGTTAAAGCTTTTTATTTTCAAGACATATGTATAGATAATTTTCAACATTTATCCTTGCAAAATCTTGTGTTCCAAAATTTTTCTCCCTCACTTTAATTCACTCCCCGAAGACAAGCAAGTAATCTATGTTAAACATGTGCAATTCTTCTATACAAATTTACACAATTATCATGCTGCACAAGAAAAATCAGATCAAAAAGAAAAAAAAATGAGAAAGAAAACAAAATGTAAGCAAATAACAACAAAAAGCAAAAATATTATGTTGTGATCCAAATTCAGTCTCTATGGTCTCTTTCCAGATGCAGATGGCTCTCTTCACAAGATCACTGGAAATGGTATTAATCACTTCACTGCTGAAAAGAGTCACGTCCATCAGAATTGATCATCATATAATCTTGTTGCTATATACAATGATCTCATGGCTCTACTCACTTAATATCAGTTCATGTCAGTCTCTCCAGGCCTTTCTAAAATCATCCTTCTGATTATTTTATAGAAAATAATATTCCATTATATTCCTATACCATAACTTATTCAGCCACTACCCAATTGATGGGCATCCATTCAGTTTCCAGTAGAACATATTTTTTTTTAAATGGATGTTAATTTTTTTTACTTGTAATTGGATAAAAATAATTTAAAAAAAATAAAGTAGTCTCCAACTAAATGTACAACCTATCATTAAATTTTTCTTTAGGTCCAAATACTTAATAGCATATCCTTGGTCTAAAAATCTTAATAGCATATTCACTAGAATTTCAATTTATAACAGCAGGGCATAATTATTTCCTTTGTGAAGTACAAACTTAGAGAAAATGTAGTCGTTTTCTTAAGTATTATAACTCAAGATGTGACATTGAGGGTTATTGTTAGTTTTGCCTTCCATACAACAGCAGGGACACAGTAGGATATATTTAAATGGATTTCTTCTCATGCACATTCCCACCTGTGAATATTTATCTCTGCTCAACAAACTCAGGACTGTCACTTAGTGTGGGACTCAAAAAAATCATACCACTTAGGACTATGCCATGTACTTCATAGTATAAACTAAATATTAATAAAACCCAAAGACAAATAAGAAGGCTGCTAGAGAATGAAGACTGACTGTTAAACCCCTGGGTGCAATTGCTTCTGTCCCTACTACTATAATTCTATATTAATAGATATAGCTAGGTCATGGAGTATTGAAAGCACAGGAGTTGGAGTCAGAAAGGATTGAATTCAAATTCTTTCTTAAATGCTAACTCTGTAACCATGGGCAAGTAAGTTTCTTAATTTGTGTGAGCCTCAGTTTCCTCATCAATAAAATTGGGATAATAATATAATGTATCTTACAAAGTTGTGAAGATCAAATTAGATAACATAAGTTGTCTGAGGACCAGCCTCAATAAATTGAGAAAGGAATCTCCAGTGAAGATAGATTACCAGATGATGAATTTTTCCACCCCAACATAACTCACCAAGATTATTTATTAAGGTACGGTAGAAATACCTACACCAACAAAATCTTGAATCCTTAAAGTTATCCAATGGAGTCCATCTGAGGAGAACTTTAAAGGAAGTATTTATCAAGATTATCTGGCCTCCTCAGCAAATTTTTGCTATTGCTATGAAAATTAATGAGTAATTATTTTTTAGGCTTTTGGCTTAGCTTATCAGTTGTCCCACTAGAGTATTAGGTAAATTTGAACATCAAATGAGTGAAAATTCTAGTATATACCAGTTACCAACTACTTATTATATCTCCAACACTATGTTAAAGCATCAAAAAGCAATAATATGTTTATAGACTCATTAACTCCAATGGCAAAGGAGTAAACTAATGCATGCAGAACTGAACAAATACCCTTCCTGAAATATGCCAAGGTTAGACTGTAGAAACTAGAATACATGTCCAAAATACCAAAGTCCTCTTCAGTCTATTTTTTAAAGAAAAAGATTGGGCAAACTAGTAACTAAAAAATGCTAAAGTTACACGAAACGAGTGGATTTTTTGTGTTTTCTCCTCCAAATTCAGGACTCACTGTAGTTTGCAACTAGTATGAACATGCATAATGACAACCTCTGAGCAATCATTATGTGATGACTTTCCCTAGTCTTGTTAGATTTATCTGATGATTTTAATGCCCTTCATTCTAAAATGCTATTATCCTGAGTGCATAAAGGGGACCATACAGTTAGTCATAGATGATAGATGAATTCATTATCTCCAGCCAATTTTAATGGGTCATCTAGAAAGGAAATCACCAGTCAGGTTTGGCTATAGAGTGCCGCTCACTCAAGTACCTTATTAACCTAAATAGAAAGAGGGCTTGTTTTTCCCCCATCAGACAACTAAGGTCACCTACCAGTAGCTTGAGAAGAGATGCAGGCTTATTTTTCTTTTACCTGAAGGAAAGGATATTGTGGAGATTTTATTGTTGTGCATTATGAGCTGAATATTTCAGAACTGTGCACCATGCAAAAAAGAATAGAGATTCTTCACAGGAATTTTGAATGAGGAGAAATCTCTGAGGAAAAGCCAGTGGAGGCTGGCAGACTAATGTGTTCACTAGGTGACATTGTTAATGTGATGGCATTATTGAATTCTAGATTTTCAACCCCATCATTAAGAACTAGAAGTAAACATATTAGTTTGAAGCATAAATAACTGCAGTGAGTATCTGTCACTGTCTGTTTTCTAACCTTGGATAGCAGGAAAACCTGAACCTGTTTTTCCCAGATTCTATATAGAACCAATATAGATAAAACTTACTTTCCTATTTATAATGTTCATTTTTAAATTTGACTCATCCATGTTGACTTTTGACAGTTATCCTAGAATTTCCTGGGTTTAGATAGCTAAAGCTATTATTACATTGGAATAAAAACAAGTAAGTGAATGACATAAAATTGCCCTAACCAATGAAATTTCACAAAAGTATTATCAATATATCAATATTAAGCTCTATCATGGCACACCAAAGTCCTACTATAATTCTTGAGACTTGAACCCTAGATAAAAAATTCCACTCAGTGAAAGGCACAATAGAGTTGTAAATAGATCACTATACTTGAAGTCATGGAGACCTGGATTCAAATTCTGCCTTAGACACTTCCTAGTAGCAAGACCCTGGTTTCTTCATGTGGATAATGTGTCCAATGCTTTGCAGACATTAAAGTGCTATGTGAATGGCTTGCTATTATTATTTTCTATAAAAAGAGGGGATTTACATAATGAGCTCTACAGTTCCTTCTAACTCTAAATCTGTGGACTTTAGTGACAAGCAGAGAATAACCTAAACAGGAGCCTTTTCTATTCAAGTCATTTTTTTAAATAGCTACTAAGCAATTTCAGAGAAGTATTCAAAAACCATAGGCATAGATATGCCCCTTTCTGCTTAATCTCTTTTATCTAAGGAAGCATTAGGAACTGTCACAGTGGGAACCAATTCCTCTCCTCCATGTCATCAGAGCTGCCACAAAAGCTGTGAGAACTGGTATACTAAAGACCATTTACAGCATCTACTCAAATATAGTTTTATCTAGTAAATGAGACACACTTGAGTCACTGGGGCTGGGAAGACAGACACTATTAGATTGGAGAAGTTGATATTACTATTACAAATGTTACATAGGGTCAGAACGTAGATCTAATTTAAGCCTTTATATATTCTGAATTTTGGCCACCCAGGAACAGATATACAACTTACCATCTTTTTTCTCCATGATTACCTGTTACAGATAATTTATCCTAGCTTGGGACCTTCACTATCCAGTTATTTTCAATCTACTAGTGTTAAATCTAGTTTTTAACTTCTATAATGAGACAGGCAAATCTGGACAGCATACTAAAAGGAACACATGTCACCTTGACAATAAAGGTCCATATAGTCAAAGTTATGGTGTTTCCAATTATAATACATGACTGGGTGAATTGGACTATAAGAAAAATTGGGACCACAGAGTTAGCTCTTTGAAGTGTGGTGGGCTAGAAAAGACTTTTGAGAGTCCTTTGGATAAGAAGGAGGTCAAATCAGTCAATATTTTTAAAAAATTTATTCTAGATATTCATTTGAAATTCTAAAACTGAAGTTACGCTTAAATACTTTTATCATATGATGAGAAGACACAAGACTCATTGGAAAAGTCTCTAATGTTAGGAAAGATTGAAGGAAAAAGGAAAAAGGTATGGCAGAGGATGAGACAATAGATGATGTCATGGAAGCAATGAACACAAACTTGGGCAAACTTCAGGAGAAAGTAGAAGAAAGGAGAGACTAACATCCTATGATCCATAGGGTCTTTAACAGTAGAACACAACTGAACGACATAAGAAGAATAGAAACATTTATCAGTATTTGCTAATAAGATTAAGTTTGAGAAAACCTATATGGTATTTGACATTTGGATTTGCAAATTTAGCATTTGAGTTCATGAGTATTTCATCTGAAACCTGAATAAGCTTGATTATGTGCTTATGGTCTAAAGAGCTAGGTTTTTTCATATATGATTCACCATATATGGTTAACTGGAAGAGTCTGTTTTTCTACTCAATTATGCTTTTAACAAAAAATTAATTGTGTATTAATTCAGCATATATTTTAAAATGCAATTTAGAGAATCCTAAATTATGCTTATTTTTATTTTTTAGGGCAACTGCTTTTACCCTCATTCCTCCCCCTGCTTTGCCAAAATGATATATAATTTGATGAACAATACTCCCTGTAATTGGGCAGCTAGATGATACAGTGGATAGAACACTAGGCTGGAGTCAGGAAGACCTGAGTTCAAATCTGACCTTAGATACTTACCAACTGCATGACACTGGGTAAGTCACTTAATCCTACTTGCCTCAGTTTTTCCATGTATAAAATGAATTAGAAAAGGATATGTCAAACCACTTCAGTATCTTTGCCAAGCAAACTCCAAATGGGGTCACACAAAGAGTCAGACACTGTAATCAGTTAAACCATCAACTTAAATCTTATGTATTGAAGACATATAGTTTAGAGCCAAAGTTTGGCAGCATGGTGATGGAAACAGCAATAGAGCTAACATCAGAAGGGCTCTCTTTATCTTTTACTCTACCAATTACAAGTTGTGTAACTGTAAGACAGGTCACTTAACTTGCCTAAACCCTGAATTTGAATGTCTCTAAAATAGAGATAATAAAATATGCATCATCAACTATGCAGAATTATGAGGAAAATGTCTTATAAATTATAAAGTGCAATATAAACATGAGATATTATTTTCATATAGCTATAAAAAGATATAAATATCTAGAATTAAGTACAAAGAATACCAGGATGCAAGAAAGTAGAAAATTGAGAGCAAATCTGGTCCTAGATTTGCTACTAATGAATCCTGTCTTGTGCCTCAGGTTCTTCATCTACAAAATAAAAGGCTTAGACTAAGATGATATCTAAAATCCATCCTCTTTCTTAAAATTCTATGATTTCTAAAAGCAGGTTGTATCTCTCACAGAATAAATAACAGCTTACAACAGAATATTTTAAAATATTAAAACAAATTTAGCAAAGTTTTAATGTAAGTGTAACACTGACTATCCTGGTCTCCACTTCCTGAAGGCCAAATAAATTACTATTCACCTTTTTCCTAAGTGTATATTTAACACACTTAGGGGATTTTGAGAGGGAAGTGTATAGGATCTCTGTTGATGCCTCCCACCCCCACTGTTCCCTCAGTAGAAGAATTTCTCAACTGTATCCCAACATATAGCCACCAACAGTCAGATTATAACATTAAAAGAAATTTTTCTTTATAAAAGATAATGATAAATGTGTGTTTATGTAAATGATAATTTGTGAATGTAAAATATAATGATAAATGTATGTCCCCAACATATAGAAGGTAATACTCTTTTCCCCTTTGCACCACCTAACACTTTGGGGAAGGAAAAAAAAGTAGACTTATAGCTTAATCAGTTCCTATACATAGCTTCTTTCTCAGTCTCTCTCATTTGATTTTTAAAGTGTTTTTTTAGTTCTTCTATAAATTTTCTCTGGGAAGGGAGCCAATTACTGTTATTCTTTGGGATAGAAGAAGTTTTTTTTTTTTGTTTTTGTTTTTCACTTGTGTCCTTCTCTGAGGAGGAAATCCGTCTTCCCTGTTCCCATAGTAATTTTCTCGGGTTGGGTTCTTCTTTGTCAGTTCATTTTTTTTTCTTTTAATGAGAGGCATTAGTGTAAATACCTCTAATCCTGAGCTGGGGGGATGGGTCTCTAGTGTCACTTTAGCTCTCCCTTCTGATCTGGAACCCCAAACCAAGAGCTCCTCCCTCCTACAAGTGCCCCCAGCCAGCAGCATCCCTGCCCACTGCCTCCACACTCAGGGGTGCTGATTCCTTTGGGCCCAGAGCCATGTCCCAGCAGCACAGCTGGGCCTGACTTTCCTAATCAGCCAAGGTTCATTAAGTATTTCTGGACTAAGATCCCAACTCCACAGGCAATTCAGGAGGTGAAAGTTTCTGTGGTTCCTGCAAAAGTTTCAGCTTGCCTCAAGGTCCCTACTTGATATTTCTGCAGAGCTAATTTGGAGGTGTTTGCCTTTCACTTTGATTAATCCCATTCTCAGATCTTTCTTCTAGTTTTCTTGGATTGCCCCAGAAGAACCCCTATTCTGCCGCAAATCTTTGTGTTTCACCAGTGTATGTTAGCCCTGAGGTACAAAGTTGTTAGGGAGTGGGGAGAGAAATCTGCAGACCTTTAAATTTCCTAACCTACTTTGCTATGTTCCAGAATTGTCTCCTATACATAGCTTCTTAAATTGTAACTGAATGTAGGAGTTGCAATATTATGATTTATTATTAATAAATGTTTTATTTATACCTATTTTATATATCTATAGGCCCAAGATCACATAAAAGTTTTTTGGGTGAAAAGATGTTGTGAGTGGAAAATGTTTTATAAGTCCTGTATATAGTCCTGCATCGTGTCCATTCCAAGTACGAAGTTTCCTTGGGCTCAAGTCCAAGATACTCTGACTTCTCAGGATTTCCTTGCTAGGCTAACTGGCTTCAGCCTCTTACCTAGAATCCTGACTCTAAGGGTACTGTAGCTTGATTCTGAGTCTGATGTTGGCATATAAAACTGAGGAAGTCCAGCAACACAGAACAGAAATAAGAGCTACCTCCAGACCAAGAGGAAGGTGAACCCTTGAGTTAAGGAGATCAAAAGTAGGAAGCCTTTTCTTTCTCACCAGTTCAATTCATGGCATCTACACTACAAATGGACTGTTATCATCACCTTCTAAAAAATTAATAAACAGGCTTGTAGAAAAGAGCAATTGTCAGTTATAAAGATACAACCTGTTCTTATTTATGTAACCAACCAAAGGAGAATCCTCTCACCTATGTGATAAAGAAAGGGAGAACGAAGTAGGAACTCTTACAAGGAGCAGAATGCCTCCATGTTAGGTAATCTAGAGATGCTACAAGCCTCATTACATAAGTATAAAGATATTTCATCACAATCTTGTTAGATATGAATACAATCAAAGGTAACTGGGGAAAAGAGTTTTAACAAGAGCAAACAACAGAAAGGGATTTTTCTGGGCTTATTATAGAAGGTAATTTAGTCAAGTAAAATTAATTTTATAAAATACTTTTTCAAACGGGGCTCTAAATACACATTGATCTCTTAAACATTACTTCTCATTTTTAAATTATAATTTCCAGTGTGTTCTTTTTTAATAAGAAATGTTGATTTTGTCATACATTGAAGCCATCATTTGACCTAGTTTAAATTTTCTTTACTTTTGATTGCTAAATTCCCTAGGAGACCATTAATCTTTCTGCCCATCAATCGATGTCCTACTTTCTCCTTTTCCTATTCAGTAGTGGAAGATCTGCTGTCTAAGGTTCTAGTCCTAACAACACTAACTAACTTAATAGTCTACACATGCTTTAACAATGTTAAAGATTTTCATTACATTTGCTCAGGATCTTATTCCCTCATAAACAGATTATTGGAAAAACCTTCTATCCAAAAATCATAATAATAAAGTGACATTTACATAGTAATTTAAGATTTGTAAGCATTTTATACACCTTATCTCGTTTGATCCTCACAACAATCTTAAGGTAGGCTTTCTTATCATCCCCACTTTCAGATAAGAAAACAAGTAATTTAATGAAGGAGAGGGAAATTAGGAATGAAGGGATAAAATGGTTTGACAAATAAATATGATACAAGTAAAATGTGATGATGCAAATGAGAGATTATGCTCTAGGAAAGTGTATTAAGAAAATCTGAAAAGAAAAATAACATTTTCAATTGAAGAAATCAGAGGAGACATCATGGAGGAAGCAGCACTGGAGCTGAATCTTGAAGAAAGAAAAAAACTTTGACAAGCAAAGATGGGGAGAGAATTTGTTCCAGTTGTTCAGTCCAGCTGGTCTGATTTCATGGAGCTTAGAGAATGCAGGAGAAGCTCATTTAACAGTCACTATTCCCATTTGGCTAGAATGTAAAGTGTATGACAGGAAGTAATGTGAAATTAGGCAGGAAAGGTAAGCTTATGAGAGATATGGAAGGTTTAAGACTTTCCAGATTATGCAAGGTTTTAAGTGCCAGATGAAGGAGCTTGTACATTATCCTAGGGGAAATGGTAAGCTGCTGTAGTTTTATTTTGTTTTGTTAAATCAAAGAAATAACATGCATAGACCTGTGAATTAGAAATGCTATTTTGACATCTGTGTGAAAAGATGGATGGAAAGAGAAAAGACTGAAAGCAGGGAGACCACTTAAGTGTCCATAATAAACAATAGTCCAATAGCTGGAGGTGGTGAGGGCCTGATCTAAAATCATGGCAGTATGAAAGAGAGGGACAGATGGCAAAGATATGCCAGCAGCAGTGACCATGTTTCATGTTTCATTCTTTCTCCCTCGGCGTAACAGTTCTGTGTATGGTGGTTGCTCAGCAAACACTTCCAGAATGATTTATTTACATTCTTGCATATAGCACAACTGCATTCAGGGCCAGATTCTATTTTAATATTTCCCTTGCATTAAAGAGATTTGCCAGACAAGTCTCTGTATTCTTCCCTTTGAAGCTTGCTTACTCAACTAGAACAATATCACCACATTTCCTGCTACACCCCCTTTTCTATACTGCTTCATTTATGCTTAATGACTCCAAAAATCAAAACAAGTACCATCAAGTCTAGTAAATGCATTATATAATCTCCTATCCTACTTATCCTCAAAAGTAGTATTGCTCCCTATTTTTCCAATATGGTACCAAGAAAGACTCTAGAGCACAAAAGAGAATGACATTTCTTGCAATCTTGAAAAAAAATAATTTTTGAATATAAAGTAATATCATTTAATGGTTCCTTAATTCTTGCTAATTCCACATATAAAAATCATAACAATATCACTTAAGTTCATATTGTGTGTTTCTCATATTTTCATTAAACTATCTTTAAATGTACTTATTTGAGTATTGGGAAAGGGCAGATAAGAATAGTGAATCAAATCTAAAAATGAGAGTATGAATAAACACACCTTCCAGATAAATTTCTGAATTGGCAAAGAGACTACAAATCTTGAGTAACTTTAGGATCTGTTCTAACCAATGCTGCTACACTGTTGTTGCTGCTAAAGAGGCTTCTTGATTCTGCCTTTTGAAGTAAAACTCCTTTATATTTATTGTCTTTGAATGATTAGCTAAATAAAATATTTTTATAGGTTGATGAAAAGGTATATCATTTTACATTCTTGGAAAGTTATATACTTCTGGGTTTTTATTTAAATAATTATAATAGTGATGCATTTAATTAAAATTAAATTACAACTTGGTTAAAAGAGAAATATTATCATTAAAACATTTTAAGTTAGTCACAATAAAGTATATAAAATCAGTTACTTGAAACCCCAAAGATTGAAAAGAAAAAATATATTTTAAATTAACTTGGCATGGGGTTATATAATACATATATATGTATGATATATACACACATATATGATATGTATATAAACATAGATGCTATGTATCTATATATGTATGGTATGTACATATGCATACACACATGTATTTGTGTCCATGACATATATATATATATATATATATATATATATATATACACATTCATGCATACACACACACATATAAGTTGTTTCCTCTGGGGTATCACTTTCCCCTAAACAAATGAAATCCCCAGGAAGTTATTATTTCATGTTTCAAAGTATACTCTGGATTTGCACTTTTAACGCTAAAGCTCATGAGCTCCCACTGGTATGTTCACCTTCAACATTCACACGCTGTGATTAGCTCACAGCAAAGACATTTATTTACTGAGATGACAATCACTGTAAGAATAATAGCAAATAAAACATTTGTTCCATATACTTGGTTTTACTTTCCTACACCATATACAACACTAATAGGAAGAATGAGCGCATACAGAGTGTAGTGTATATACTAGAGAAGCATAATTAGAGAATATAAGGCAATTGATTGCTGAAGAGCCTTAATATGCTTTTCTTTCTTTTAATATATTCATGCTAGCACCCCTGGGCACAGTATTGAGCAGGTTTCTCAGAGTTGGGTTTCCTAGAAAAGTTCTTCTCGTTAGCTCAATACACAACCCCCAGCCTAGTTCTCTTCTTGACTCACAAAAGTCATGTTTCTCAAAGCAATTTTTTTCCTTAGTGTATTTTGTTTTACATATGGTCACTAGGAACATAATTTGCTATTGATTGATCAAATTTTAGCTATCTTCTAATTATATTGAATTTGCCTAAGAACTTCTTCACACTTTATAAAGGACTAAAAACAAAATATGAGTATTTCTTTTCTCTCTAAGTATAATAATTAAATCAAAATTCCAAGATATGGGTGTTTCTTTACCTTGGCAACTATTTCATTGGTTTGACAGGAAAGGAATTCCTGAGGAAATTCTCAGAGGAAAAGATGTACCATCATTATGAGAAACAAACGAGAAGATACTACAGTAAAAAGGATCAAATAAACCTAAGCCTCCCTGATTGGCCGAAAGAGCCAAATTTGTGAATTATGAAAATTGTGCAAGTCAGAGGAAAAAGTGAAATATTTGTTCAGCAGTTTCCCTTTATCTTTTGAAGAGATTATAATAATGGTAATGGGTTATCATTTTATGTCTTAAGTATTAATGCATGTTCAGTAATCTTTTATGTTTTAAGCACTTATTTTATGGTAAAGGAAATAAATAGATTCTCTATATCTGATATGTGTATATAGAGATAGTATTTCAGCTATTCAAAGTATGTGTGTATGTATGCATACACATATATACATATGCACACATTTCCAACTTTGAACAACTGAATACTCTTATTCATCTCTTTTATGACATGAGTAATACCTGAATTTTGCACAGAAATTTTCCCTGAAATACTGGAATTTGATCATAATAAATATCTCACATGTATATTTTGATACATGTATACATATATACACACATAATTACTAAGATACAAGAGAAGAACTTATGAGATGGGATCTTGAAATTATTTTGAATTATTTAGACTTTTGAATAAAGGTCATATAACATAATCTTACTAAATAAAGTTCTGAATATGCAAAAGTAGTTAATAAATGTTTGCTGAGTGAATGAATAAGTGACAAAATAGAAATTAGATTTTAAGTTAACAAAGACAATACCCTAAGTCACTATATAAATGGGTCATTAATGATAGTCTTCTGTATAATGGAAAGTGGGAGACTGAGAAAGCTTTAGGGACAAGGCAAAATTAAACAGTAGATAAAGTTTGCCTTGGGCCCTATGAGTCTTCCAATTATATATTCCCTAAGGACAATAGATATTTGAGAATGGTGACTTAGCTAATTTTGTAGCAACAGACAATATAGTATAGTGGATAACAGGATGGACTTGGGATTGAAAAAGCTGGATTCAAATCTATCCTCACATGCCATGTATACATATGCCAGTTAATTTAATCTCTGATTAATCAATCTTTTCATTTATAAAATGGGGATACTGTTTTCACTATTTCACAGCATTGTAAAACAAAAGCACTAAACGCTAAAAAGTTATCATTTTTTGCATTGTAACTACATTCTCCATCTAGACTCCATAATTCCTTCATCCACCAGTATCAGTAATATCACCACTATTAGTAATATCAATATAAATTATCTCACTGATTTTTGGGTGTAAGATTATAATGTACATTTAGATGAGGTATTAAGTAAATATACAGATCTCTGTGCAAATTAAGTACTTTCTTGACTAAACTTAGAATGATCATATCATATGTTTTAAGAGATAAAAAGAACACAATCATTCTCTTATTAACACTTAATTTAATTCTGACTTTTTTTTTTACCAGAATTAAGTTGTAAATGACATGCAAACTAAACCCAAACATTTTCTTATTATAAAAAGTCTTCCAGATCTCCTACACAGTTCAGTTCCAGTTTTTCGAATCCCCTTAGGTGGATCCCAAGGGAGTCTACAGCCAGCCCTATGCATTACAGGAGAGGGAGGAGGCCCTGAAGAATGGATAGAATTTCAAGGGAGAGTTTCTAGGCTGGGGAGCAGATAGAATTACAAGTTATGTGGGAATGAGGGATGCCACTGACCAGTAGTCCTGCCATGTAGGCAGTCAGAACACAAAGGTTTCTTTAATTCATGCTTAATAGATGGCTTTGCACTAATGACACGGTCCTTGGCATCCCCACAGGCCGATAAAAATAATTCCAGGGAATGGGGCCCTCTGCCTCTTCATTTAGTCCTAACAAGTGTTCCACCTCCTGTGGGTACACTAGTAACAATTCTTAGCATGTTTCCAATAGGGAAAGGAAGGCAAGTGGAGCTCAGCATTCAACTAAACCAGAAACAGAACCAGAACCTGAGACAGAATTATCAATGTGTCTCTTTGCAGTGTGCTTGACAGCTGTACAAATAAATCTTTTATACCTTTTTGCTTATATTCACTCAGTCACTTAAAATGTAATATTCTGATTTTCATGCATTTATTTATCTAATTGTTCATTTTTGCATTTGTTTATTTTTAGTGTTTATTAAATTTTTTTTTTAGTTCTGAAAGTTTTCCTTCTCTCCCCTGATCAATCCCTTCCCTATCCATCCTATATTCTCTTAAGACAACTTCCAAAGTAAATTTAAAGGAGGAGAATCACACAGAATGGACAGAAAAGAATGGATTGCAATTTTTATCACTATAAGAGAATAATCACATGGATGAGTGACATTACTTTGGAATATTAAAAAAAAATCCCTAACCTCTCATAAAAGCTGTCATACACTGGTAGGAGACACAAGCTTCAGCAACAGCATCAACTATTCCTGGCACTATCAACATAGTTTGCCTCAAGGCTTAGCCTCAAAGGTGATCTGGTAAGAAGTTCAGAAGAGGGAAGTTTAGAAAAGATAAAAACAGATATAGCTCAGATGATAAACCAAGAAATTAAGCCCAAAATACTGGTATATCAGAAATGAGAAGGTTAAAAGATCTTATGGTTTACAATGGTCTAACCAACTGTTGCTTTCTCAACCTACAAACACACACACACACACACACACACACACACACACACACACTTCTTAAAATGCCATCATGGTATGAAATGCCTAGACAAAGACATTTATACAAAAAGCTAACTAATAAATTAGTAGCACATAGTTTGATTCTTATCTAATTCTAATTTACAAAATATATTCCAAACATGAAATACAAATTGGAGCAAGATTCAAAATAATAAAAGACAGGAACAAGTTGACTCAATTTAATTAGCCAAATGTATATAAACATTTGGTATTTGTAAGATATTCTGAATGTACTAAACATTGATGGGGGGGAGAAGAAAAATAAGTACAAATCATTTCCTCAAAAAGCTTATAACCTAATAGCAGAAATACAGCATATGTACAAGATGGGATATGATAATAGCAAAGAAAAGGCAAAATATTCTCAGAAATTTTGAGGAGAAATAAGCTTCATCAGGGCTACATTAAAAAAAGGTTTTATGGAAAAAGGGACACCTGAGTAGGATCTTTGAAGGAAAAGATGGATTTCAAAAGTCAGAAATGAAGAAGTGAATTCCAGGCCTGGGGCACAGCCTGAACAAATATATAGAGGTAGGAGAATGTCAGATAAGATAAGAATAAAATCAGTTTGGCTTGAAGTAAGAATATGTAAAAAATGTAGTAGTACCCAAATAAAAGGCCTAAAGATGAGTTGGAGCAAGGTTATTAACAGCCCTAAATTAGTCTTAGAAGTGTATTTTATCTTGTTGATCTGGGGTCAACAAACTATGGCCCATGGACTAAAACCAGGCTACTTCCTGTTTTTCATAGCACTTGAGGTAAGATTGGTTTATAGTTTGCTATCTATTGTTTTAGATAAAAGGAAAGCCATTAAGTGTTTTGAGCAAAGCAATGACAAGGTTAGCCATATATAAAGATATTGTTTTGGAAGCTCTGTGAAGGATAGTTTAGAAAGGTGAAATAATAGAAACAGGAGTTCCATGTAATAATACAGGCAAGTGATAGGACCTGAAGTAGAAAAGGAGAAAGTATGAATTGAGATGATAAGATTGATGTAAAGAATATTATGGAGATAGAATTGACAAGGCTGAATGAGTGATCAGGATGAGAAAGAAGAGTTAAAGATAATTATGAGATTTTGAGCCTGAGTAAATGGGAGGATAGGCATGAGTTTAGTAAGAAAATTGATGAGTTTCACTTTTGACATAGACATAGTAATGGCCAACAGGTATCTGGAAATTTGGGACTGGAAATAAATACCTAAATCATATGTATAAAGGTAATCACTGAATCCTTGGGAGTGTCAGAGACTACCAAGTAAGAAGAATATAGAGACAGAACAGAAAGCCAAAAGCAAAGAATGAAAGAATGATTATGAAGGAGACCAAGAAGAAGTCAGAAAAAGAGGAGGAGAGCCAGAAGACATCACTTCAAAAAATCTTAGGAAGCTGATAGAATCTAGTATCAAGTGTTACAAAAATGTCAAGGAAGATGAAATGAGAAAGAGTTATTAGATTTCCCAATTAAGAAGTCATTCAAGTATGGAAAAAGAAGTTTCAGTAGAATGATGGGGAAGAAGATAAAATCTAAAATGCTGAAGAATGGAATTGAAAATAACAAGTATAAATCATTCTTTTAGAAAAGAGATTACTAACTTATTTTGTGCTATGAGCCCTTTTGGTATTCTGGGAAAGCCTATGAACCCCTTCTCAAAATGTTCTGAATACATAAAATAAAATATATAGGATTATAGTGAAATCCAATTATGTTGTAATATAGTTATAAAAATATTTTAAAACATTTTTTCTCTTTTTTTTCTTTTTTGATCTGATTTTTCTTATGCAGCATGATAAATGTGAAAATATGTACAGAACAATTGCACATGTTTAACATATATTGTATTACTTGCTGTCTAAAGGAGGGGATAGTGGAAAGGGAGGAGAAAAATTTAGGACGAGGTTTTGCAAGGGTGAATGTTGAAAACTAACTTTTCATATGTTTTGAAAATAAAAAGCTATTATTTAAAAAACAAACTCAAAAATCTATCCATGAACTCTTTCAGAATCTGTAGACCCAAGAGTAAGAACCTTTGTTTTAGAAATTTATCAGTGATGTAGCAGAGCTTATATGTATAGGGAAGATGCGTTCATGTGTAGATCTGATGTTCCTAAAGTTCTTAGGGTCAAGTGGCAGATAGGTACCACATTAGATAGAGGGAAGAACCTGGATTCATAATAATTTGAGTTAAAAATCAGACTTAAATACTTACTATGTGATTCTAAGCAAGACACTTTACCTCTATCTGCCTCAGTTTCCTCACCTGTTAAGTAAGAATAATAATAATATCTACCTCTCAGGATTGTTGTAGGATGAAATTAGATAATATTTATAAAATGATTAGCACAGTGCCTGACACATAGTAGGGACTTAATAAATGCTTGTTTCCTTGTTTCTTTTCTAAACAAGTTTTGTTCATTATAGTAAATCGTCTTGGGAATACAAATCCCAGTTTTTGTGTGTGCTTCGCAGTATAACAGCACCTAATGATACTTTGATTAGGTAGACAGGCTTCTTGCATACTTAGTTTTTAAAAGAAGAGTATCTCAGGAGATGTGACAAAATAGAAGAATTTATAATAACTGATTATTGTTGTTATTGTTGCAAGTGAATTGGATTTAAATGAGGGAGGGCTGTGTAAAGTCACTGGGTCAACTTTCTCCTCCAGTGCCATGAGGATCCAGTGGCAAGACATAGATAAGGACAACTGGAGATGGCCCTGGATGCAATTGGAGATCTTGGGCTTTTTAAGCTAAGATCTTTAACACAACTCAGTTTAACTAGGGTATTGCCCATTATTCAGTGATTAAAGATAGATAAAAATTGAGGCTATTAAAGGCCTCTTTTACCTAGTCAAAAAAATCAAACTGGGGGAGGGGAAAATTAATCAATTAAAAGCAAATAGAGAAAAAGACTAAAAATATCAGACAATAAGATAGAGTCTTATCTGCTCTACTTATTCTTTCCTTTTCCACTATCAGGCCTGTTAGGAATTATTCCCCCATGGATATAAAGCTTTATTGAAATATTCTTTGAATAACTTCTCTGTGAAGTTAGTAAATCCTTATACTCAAGCTGCATGAAATAGGTCAATGATTATTGAATTTAGGGCTCAAGATATTACTGTGTAATGTTTAAATGATATATTTTAAGCCAGATATGTTATCATTTAAATAGAATATCAAATTTTCTAGGATTAAAGGATGACAACATGTATTTCTGGCAACCTGACATGCATCTGAAATGAGAGTTAGTCCCTCCTGAATTTGCCATGAGTAGCATTGTCAGTTACTAGAGACACAAGAAAAAAAAAAAAAAAAACCAGAAAACTTCATTAAATATCTTCTTTACTCAACATCCTATTAGAAATCCCATAAGAAATGGCTGGAAGTGGTATTAAATGGGGAATGCAAGCAAGAAAGATTGTAACTCAGAGTTAGATTTACATTTGGATTTAGAATCACAGGACCTGGTTCTGATTATGTCTCTGATTTACCAGCTATATGGTATGGATAGAATGTTGGCTTGGAATCAGGATTAACAGTCCTTGAAAGTGATTAGCTATATGACCACAAGCAAGTAACTTAATTTCTCTGAGCTTCAATTGCAGTATCTATCTTTTGAGGCTCCTGTGAGAGTTCAGCAACATAATGTACATAAATGGCAGTTGACTTATATGACTCTGAGCAAGTTATTTCATTTCCTCATCTGTAAAATGATAGTTAATTTAAATGACTTTTAAGGTCCCTTCCAACTCTAAATCTGTGATTGTGTGACAGGATACTATATAATTCTCTGGGTTTCATACCTTGAGAGTAGTAAATAGAGAAAAACCTAAGGGCCAGCTCAAAACCCTAATAATTCTAGTTTGAGATTACTTCTTTTCAGCTACAAACTGATCAACTCAAACCACTCCCTGGTTCTTTTTCTATTCCCACAAACACAAAGACGTTCTCCCCAGAGAAAGACTCACCATGTGGAAGAATGAGGGATTCCTAACAATAATGGTGGGAAATTTCCCATATGAATATCCTAACAGCAAAAATGCATACAGTTCTACTTCTATAACTGTCATAGTCTAGTGGCCAATAAGGGTAGTAAGTCCAAATCTATAACTCCACAAGGAGGAATTGGATTAATAACATAAGGGTTTGAAGAAAATAATACATAATTCAAGATCAGTAGCAAGTAAGGTGGTTAATACATAAATATGGAATAATAAAAGGAATAATAAAATTAATGGAATAATTAAATGGAATAATAAAATTAAGATCTCACATCTGTGACTGGAGTCATCTGCTAAACTTTGAGGTTTACTAGGCTCTTTTTAACTATATCCTTCCACACTGGTGCCATGATATAAACTTCTATAGCCGTGTGTCCATCAAGAATTATACCTTTGCATAAGCTTTGCCTCAGTGCATTGAATGAATTTTCTCTTCATGTCCACCAATATCTCTTAGAATTACTAACTTACTTCAAAATAAACTTCAGGTGCTACCAGCCATCAGATTCTCCAAATCTCCTTTATTGTGTTCTCTTCCATCTGAAGGTATCTTTTCCTTATTTATTTATCTATTTAGAAGTGATATCTATCCCCTAATAGAATAACAAGATTTTAGGAGCAGGGACAAAAGACTTTTTGTCTTTGCATCAAAGTGTTTTGCATATATATGCAAAAGTAGATGATTATTAAATGAAATTCAAATGCACCAGTGGTTGGATAGGAGTTCATCCCATTGAGCATGTCATTAGTTTTTCTGACCACTTTCAAGAACAGACTTGCATTTTGAGTTAATAAATTTATGCTATTACTGGACACTTAATTCCACTCAGTTGAACTTAAGGGGGAGAAACTATACTTTGTCTCCATCTCTCTTCTTCCAATCTATTGGATCTGGGTTCTTTGAGTCTATCCTGTAATGAGTAAGGAAAAGGCTACCCTTCTTTCACCCCAATAGCATAGCAGCTGCAAGCACATGTGTGAATTTAGGTGAACTTGAAACTGGATCTGAAAGCTTCATTTGCTTCATCTGTTTTATGTTTCATTCTTGAGGATGAGATTTACCAGCAATTCCAACATGGAAGCTGCCAGACTTAGAAGCAATGTTTGGATACCCTAAGTTCCTGGTTAGTAATCACTGTTCATTGGGGGGAATATCCAAAAACTATTCAAATATTTCTTTTTGGTGGAGGAAAAAATTAACTATCCTATACCTGATTAACATTGTACATTAAATAGCTTTTTACTTACTTCTTTTTTTTTTTTTTTAGAAAACCCAGCTATGAACTAAACTTAAGCTTTAAGTTTAGTTCATAGCTGGGTTTTCTAAAATTTCTTAAGCTTTAAGGAATCATCTCTGGGATGATAATGCAAAGAGCCAAGAGCTTAAGAAAAAAAAAATCTGACCCTATCTTTAGTTGTCAGGCTCCCTTAGGATTGAACTCAGGGCTCATATTGGTTTAAATCAGAGGGATGTTTCAGAGGAGAGAAAGAACATACATTGTCCATAATTACTGGGCCCATTAGCAGTTGTTTTGGTTGCACAATAATCTTTCTCAACAATATCAACTGATTTTGAGACAGTGTTTCAAGTTGGCTTTGCCCATAATGCTTCAGTAGACAAGAAAAGTGCTGAAGGTTGGGGTGAGAATCACAAAGGAGTAGTTTTGAAAAGAAAAGAAAACTATTGACCTTTCCCCCAAAAAAACAGAAGATAACAATACATTCAGAAGGGAGGAAACATGCTACTAGTTCTAAAGCTATTTTCTGACAATAATAGATTAATTACACAGTGCTTTAAGGTTTGCAAAGTGCTTTGCAAATATTATCTCCTTTTATCCTCATAACAACCCTGGGAGTTAGGTGCTGTTATTATCCCTGTTTTGCAAATGAGGAAATCAAAGTTAAATGAATTAGCCAGGAGCATACAGTGAATACAATTTTGAGGATGGATTTGACTTAATTCTCCTTGACGCCTGATCCATGCCCTATCCACTTGCTACTTAGCTGCCTCTATAATAAATAGGTATTTTGCATTTCTTGGAGTAGGGGCATATGATGATGTAAGAAGTAGAATGATGAAGCTAGAGGTAAGGCAGGAAGATGAAAGAAAGGTAAATTTGATAGTCTTTAACAACAGATTGGATCTGGGGTTAAGAGAAATTGAGAAGTTGAGGGTGACACCTATGTTGTGTGCCTAGGTAATTGGAAAGATGGTGAACAAGAAGAAGGCATCCAAGATCAGTCACATCATGAGTTCCCTCAACTGACTGCACTCAAATGAATATGGATCCTCTGTATACCATGGATACCATGCAATATGTGTCCACAAGCTATCTTCTAAAAGCATGTTATTCTTCTTTTCTCTCAAATCCGACACTCTTTGTCTTTCTTTCTATCAATGCAATTCTTTCCATCAAGCATGATTTACACACTAAAAAACTTGACTCCAGAGAAAGAAGAAAAAAAAAAATGGTTAACTACTTTTTGCTACTTGTGGTCATTTCTTTCTTTGGAGGATATATTTATACAACATAAGCTTTCTCTAAATAAAATTATGCAACGTTGTTCATATTTCTGCAGTGTTTGTTTTCTTTCCATGACAGTTTATCAAAGCAGTAGGTGTCTACAATACAGCTTCCTAATATTTTTCTCTTTGAAATGTAGCCTGATTTGCATGTACGTAGTGTCAAAGTTGAAGTGAGCAAATATAATAATGATGCACTCTGTAATATAGCAGTCTGTCTTCCAAGAAGTAAACTTTTAAAATATTCATTTCTCCTTCTGTGGGAAAAGAGAAATATTTATATTTTTCCTTTTTAGAGCTAATATAGAGAGCCAAAAATATATACACTTACATCATAAAGAGGCATCATAGTGTAGTGTCAAATATATTAGACTTAGAGAAAAAAAACTTGGTTTCATTTTTAGTTCTGAGGCTTACTAGCTATATGACCTTGACCACATCACTATTAAACCTCGGTTTTTTCATTTATAAAATGGGAATAATAATATTTTCACAGTTGTGAGGAAAGCATTTAATAAGCTTTAAAGTTCAATATAAAATTGAGTTATTAAAATAGCCTTGACCCTTAAATCTATGATACATTCATTTGAACAGTGGTTGCCACACTTCCTATCCTATGGTCCATATGAGCTGCCTCTTTATCCTCTCTCTGCACACTAGAAAAAAGAAAGTGATAATAATAATAATAATCTTGGTTTTTGTCCTCCAAATAGCAAACAATATATATCCTTCAGTTCACCTTTCAGAGAAGGTATTTAGCTATTCAGTGTCATATTGTCATTTCTACTATTCCCTTCCTTTTCTTAGCATCTTAGCTGACTTAAATGAATTAGAAGTAGAGTGATCAGGAAGAAGAGATCAGCTCACCTCATTCATTTAATCAGTAATTCTCGTCTGCTAAATGCTTATTTGGAGTCAAATTAAGCCAGCAATCATGAGTGCTTGCTTATCTTTTATAGGCTCTAAGTCATACTGTGCTTATTACTTCTTCAAAAATCCATCTCCATGACCTCCATTCCATTTAGAGCAATCCTGTATATTCTGAATAAGACACAGAATGTTCTACCAAATAGCTTCCCCTACAAATCTCATAATTTAATTTTTCTATTTCAGTTATCAAAGCACTAATCCCTATTACACTGGAAAGCCTCAACATATTTGTTCTTTTTTTTAAAAAAAAACTGACTTGCCATGAATACCTCTGTTAAAATTTGCCAGAAATAGTGGCATTCTGTAGCAGCAATTCAGTTTTTAATTTTAAAATTGATCATTTTTATTCTATATTTATGAACCAAAAAATGTCTTTAGTGAAATTCTATTATCATGCTTCATTATGGTTTGGAGATAAACTTTAATTTAACTGAATAGTCATTAGATGCCAACTATGATCCAAGCATAAGGTTGGAGGACACTGAAAATATAAAGATAAAAAAGAGCTATCTCTTGTCATGAAAGAGCTTACATTCTATTCTAGGTGGCATAGTAGATAGAGTACAGGGGCCTAGAACCAGGAAGATTCATCTTCCTGAGTTCACAGCTGACTTCAGATACTTTCTCGCTGTGTGATACTGGACAAGTTACTCTACCTCAGTTCCTCATTGTAAAATGAACTGGAGAAAGAAATGGCAGACTTCTCCAATATCTTTGCCAACAAAATTCCAAATGAAGCCGCAGAGTCAGACATGACTGAAAAAAATAAAAAACAACAACAAATACCAACAGAACATGTTATCATGATTCCCATCCATCTCAGAAAGCTCGAAGTATGGATCAGTAAGAAAAAGTGCTTGTTAATTCATTAAACAACTCACTAATTTAACAGCATTTATTAAATACCAAAGATGTGCTAGATACTGTATGAGGCATTCAGGTTATAATTACACCAATGAAATAGTTCTTGCCCTCAGAGAACTTGCATTATAGTTTATATTGTTCTAGGACTTGCCTAGTTAAGTTTAAATAGGTCATCATCAGAAGAGTGACTACCATAATGACTTTTTTCAGCCTCAATAACACATAAAAACTGTTTTCTAAGGTAAAAATCATTGCGGTATGTGGTAGAGAGACTACTTATAGAAACAGAATCAGTGCTCATAAAAGTGATTCAGGAGGGACAAAATTAATAAATATCTACAAAGCTCATGACACTCCATCTAAGTTTTCTTTCATCAACAAAAATGGTGACTGAAAAGCCACCCTAAGAGGAAATAGAGATGTACAGATAATAGAGGAAATAGAGATGTATAGATAAATGAAAGGTATATGCTAATCATAACCAAGCCATTTCAAGCTGCCATCACTGAACATAGGGAAGTCTACAGGGAAGTAATATAGCCTAAATCTAGGCATCTATAGAGAAAGAAGTGGAAAAAAAACAAATAATTCACCATCACAGTGCTACTGAATAAGTGTCTATCATAGTTAAAAGTAATGAGTACCTTGATGTTTAGGAAAATTGTTGGGTTTTTTAAGAAAAGATATATTTTAGGAAAATTGAACAAATAAGTCACTAAAATATTAAATATTGAGAAATATTGAGTTTAAAGAAACCTTGATTTAAAAAAAAGTCAATAGGAAAGTCAATGGATAAGTTGCATAAAAAAATAATACTAAAAGTGGTATTTAACTCCTCCAGGCTTAGGCTGGAAATCCAATAATAATGATGAAAAAAATAAGGGTAAACTTCAGCTAAAAGTTAGAATCATAACTTCAATCTACCAAGGTTCATTTATATAAATGACTGGATATGTCCATGTAAGGAAAGAACCCTGTCTTGTCTGACTATTGTAGATTTGCTTTACAAATGGATGAGTAAAGACTGGCACAAAAAATATAAATGAAAATAGGAAACAAGCTTTGCCGAGAAATTTCTATATTAGAAACCTTGTTTTCTGTACTGTCATTCATTAACCCAGGATGGTATTTTAAAAAACAAAAACAAAAACAATAAAAAAAAAAACTTTTGATGAAGATTGGTGCAGAAATCTTATTTGTATTAAATTAATTTAAAATCTTCCTAGTACTTTATACTATTCCTCAAGAGCTCTTAGGGGAAAGATATTTTTTCCTTTTATTTTGGATAACAACAAAGTATATGCTGATTCCTTAGAACATGCTGCCATCTAGAGACTAAAATAGATATTATTACAAGCTACATCAACTATTCTATACATATTGGTAATATTAGTAGGGTGGATAGTTTTCAAGAGAAATATACCTATATGATACTCACTTTACATGAGGGAATGAATTTATATATTGAAATCAGATATGTACATACATATATGCTGTTCCTGCTTTTAATATTGTATCATACTACTTGACAGGTGTTACTGTTTGTATAAGTATAGCATCCCTTCAGAGCTATTTCCCACAGCAGGGCTATTCCCAAGAGGTTCTACAAGTAGTCTGATGGGCCATTCTTCGAATAATATAGGTCCAAAACCATCTCTTGTCAACTTTACATTAGTAATTAACCAAGAGACCTAATTAGCTCTTAACATTTACTAAGATAGCATAGTAAAATAAATAGCTATAACATATACCGTTCCTATAAATCTGGGGTATGTTTTTTCTACAAAGATAAATAGTGTTCATGGAAAGACTGGATGCCAACTTAGAGTACAATATTAGTGAGGTATATATGTATGAAATACATATGATACAATATAGAGAGCATAGAATTTGGACTCAGAAAGACCCAAGTTCAAATTCTGCCTCAGACAATGTGTGATTCTGGGCAAGTCACTTAACTTATCTCTGTTTTCTCACTTGAAAAATGGGGATAAAACTAAAACCTAGGTCCCCAAGGTTCTTGTGAGGATCAACTGAAATAATATAAATATAAAAGTGTTTTTTTTTTTTATGGAAACCTTAAAGCACTGTATAAATGCTAGTTATTAAGTGGCAAAGGTGACTTACAACTCCAAGTCCTATACCATGCCCCTCCCCAGTCTTCTCTCAAAACTTGCAGGTTAGGTCTCTTGAGGGTGGCTACTAGATAAAGATCAAAAAGGGTATACATTACTGGCACTTACTCCTGACACTTTAACCCATGAGCCCCCACTGACATACTTCCCACAACAATCAGCCAGTAGACACTTCATAGCAGAGGCATTTACTAAAATAGCATAGTAAAAAATAGTACAAACTTTCCCCCAGTAAATCATTGTTCATGGAAAGAGTGAGCACAAACTTAAGAATGTAATGGCAGTGAAGCATATAAGTAAGATACACAAAGACAGAACTTTAAATTCCTTGCTCTTTTTATAGAGTCCCAATTCATTTTGGATATAATGTCTCAGCTGAGTGCATTGCCAGCTTTGCTGGTTCTGCTTCAGTCACACATGCTCTTCTCTGCTGCCACAGTATCCATTACTTAAGACTTCAAATGATTCTCTCTCCATATCTTTCTATATGGGGCATGTGTTTTTGTTCCTTATAGGATTTCCAATGTTATATTGCCAATGGGAAAGTGAGAAAGGATTTCTCTCTTGGTGATGTTTTATTCTTTCTGTTCTTGTTTTCCTCCTCATTTTCCTTCTTCTAATTCTCCCAAACTTCCCAAAGCTTAGCTATTCAAAATCCCCAATGTGTCATTCATTTGCAATCAGGCAATAAATATTTATTAAGCCTATGTTCTGATGCTGGCACTGGCCTAAGCACTCAGAATACAAAGAAAGGCAAAATAACGAAAAATAAAAAAATAAAAAAAACAGTCCCTTTTGTTTAGTTAATCTACTTCTCTTTTAACTCATCAGTAAAGATCTTCACACTTCATAAATAGATCAGGGATAGAATTATAAATTAACTTAATGCTTTGTGATTATATTTGGGCCTTTATGGCTGGAAGTCGTTAAAAGGCAGTACTGTTATGCAAATATGGTTGATAATTTAATGGGTTCTCCTTATTAAAGTGATAGGATCCCTGTAGTATAGTAGCTAGAGTACTTTGGAGTCAGAAGACATATTTTTGAATTCTGCTTCTAATCAACTATTGATGATGGTGGTGGTGATGGTAATGATAATGGTAGCTACTTTTTACATTAAGCTCTAAAATTTGTAAAACACTTTATACATATTAGTTCATTTGATTATAATTATTGTCCTATGAGGTAAGTGCTACTATTACTCCCATTTTTATAAAGATGGAAACTCAGCCAAAGAGGTTAAGTGATTTGTCCAGGGTCCACAGTTAATAGGCATCTAAGGCAAAATTTAAACTCAGGTCTTCCTGGCTTCAAGTTCTTCATTCTATGTACTGCTACATGTTGCTGAATCATTTAAAACTGTGAGGCTGTTTCCCTATTTATAAAACTAGATTGGTCTCAATGATCCTGTGGTTTTATTCTAATTCTAAATCATATGACTTTAAGAGATAAGAAGGAAATCTGCTGCTAAAGTAAGAGAAAAACAAGATTTTATGTCTTCAAAGAAGCAAAAGTAATTTACACAGCATTGCTGCATTAAATTATAAGTATAACACTGGCAGAAATGGGGTTAAAGTTCCTTTTATAGGCATCAGGAAAGGTTTTCTTCCACTTCTTGATTTTATATTTCATTCTTGGGAGATCATGCTCCACGTCCAAGACATAATGATCAATGAAGGAAAAGTGAAGTTGTGGTGAAAACATCCCTGGCTCTCTTTCATATGTGAATCGCCATAATCACAGAAATACAGCTTCATTTTCATCCATTACATACAAACAAAAACTACTCACTTTCTATAACTGTAGACAAAGTAGCAAAAACATATACTGCCAATAGATATACAATGTAGCCAAGAAAGAAAACAGAAAATGTAAATAAAAAGATAAACAGTAATGTAAGGTTTCATATGCAAAAAGCTGAACAAGTAATCTAGATAGTCAGTACTGAAGAGTAAATATGTCATTTTAATAATTCAAAAGAAGAAAGCCTTTGGGGCAGAAATAGCTGCAGGAGGATTTCCATAGGAATTGAGGATTGAAATGAGCCTTGATGATAGTATAGGATTTAAATTAATGAAGAAAATGTGAGGGGAAGAAGGGTGTTTCCAAGAAAGAAATTGGAGCAGAGGTCATAATAATCAGGGAATGTTTGGGGAACAATGAGTAAAACAGTTGGTAGGCACCAAAGGGTCAAGTTTCAGATTAAGGAAAGGTAAAGTTGGAGACATAGCTTGGGGTTGGAGTTTAAGATTTTAAATTCCAGGTTAAGAGGTTTTAGACTTTATTCTCAATAGGCAATGGGGAACCATTATAGGTATTTGAGAAGGGAAATGATATGTGCAAAGCAGGAATTTAGGGGATTTGGTAAGTGACAGCAGTATGTGGTTTTCATTGTAGAGGAAGGAAAATTCACAGGGAAAGCAGGAAAACTAATCAGGAAATGGGAAAGTTAGATGTGAAGTTATAAACTAGTGCCTAATATATGCTGTGCACCGTTTCCAGAAAAGACTACAAACAATTTTCTCCTCTTTCACAGTTTTATGAGAACCAGGGTTGCCAAACAATGGGTAAAAAAATTGAGATTAAGATAATCCACACCCTAATGATTATTGATGATTATTACACTTATTTTCCAAGTGTGATTCAAATTTAAATATTATTATTGAAATGTACAAGCTATAAAATATTTAAATAGAATATTAAGATATATTACCTATAAAAGTATTTGGCATGCACTAAAAAAAAAAAGAAAGAAAAAGAAAAAAGAAAAGAAAGAGTGCTTATATACTAAAAGGCAGCATATACTCAAAAAGAAAGAAAGGGAATGTAGACATTCTGAGCCTTTAGACCTACAAGCTACTATTTTTTTTTTAATAAATCTTTCATGGAACATCTACTACATATACCAGAAGACTTCTTTAGAACTTTTTATATTACATGGGCACCAATGCAGTATGTAGTATTTGTAATCCCTCAATCTTACTTCATGAATTCTTTCCTCTTTAATTACATGCTTACTTGATCATCCATAAGCCCCTTTTTGCACATAGCTCATCTAAAGATAGGACTTTTAACCTATTTATACCCACCAATAATCTTCTCCATTACTTACTGAATAATAAAATCTTTTTTTGAGATGATTGTTTTTAAATATTTGTAAACATATATTTCTGGGAGAGCATGTGTGTTAAAAAAAAAATTGTGTTTTTTTTTTTTTGTTTGTTTTATTGGGTTTTTTTTTCCCTCTGGGAGGTATAGTAGATTCACTATGCAATTGCCTAATAAGCTATGTAATTACTTAAATGCAATCCATACTATTCTCTTCCTTACCTTAATCTCTGGGCCTAAACTATCATCCATCTGAGCCACTTCTAAACAGATTTCCTGACTAATAACTCAATTGCATGTAATAATCTGGAAAAGAGGCGTTTTTTCATGTATGTTTTTTCTACAAAGGTACTTTCTGTATGTGTGTAGGTCAGTCTCTTAAAGATTTTATAAATATAAGGTAAAGGTGATTTTCTCCCCATGGATATATGGTCAAAATATACAAAAATGCAGTTTTCAAAATAATTCTAAACTATAAACAACCATATCAAAGATTGTTCTCAATCACTTACAATAAGGAAATGCAAATTAAAATGACTCCAAGGTTTTCTTCCACACTCATCAAGTTGACAATGATATTAAAATAGAGAAATAGTTAAAGTTGGATTGTTTGAAAGCAGGCATATTTAATGCACCAATGATAAATGTATGAATTGTTCTAAGATTCTGGAAAATTTTTAGAATTATATTATAGAAGTCATCAACTGTTCATGACCTTTGAACTACTCAGTTAAAAAGAACCAAGAAAACAATATACAAAATGACAACAATGATGCACACAAAAAAAGAACACTAAAGGAAACTTAAGTTTAATACTGACACATCTACATTATGGAGAACTGATGGTGAAATATGCCTCCCTAATTTTGGTAGATGTAGGGTCTACGGGTTTGGAATGTTGCATGCCATATTAGATTTAATCACATTGTCAGTTGACTTCATTAATTCTTTCCCTTTGTTAGGAGAGAGGGTGTAAAGTCCAGGCTAGCTCTCTGGATGACCTCAGGATCAGCCTGAGTCCTTGATCTTAGTGGAGGAGTGAAGAAGGCAAAAGGGCCACATGGCTAGTCAAAGATGAAGTCTGGAATATGAAATCTTCTCTTGTGTCTGTGGCTGAGAGCTGTGGCTAAGAGAATGTTTCCAGTTGTCCCAGCCCTTAAATACTTCAGTACAATTACATCATACAGCACACTGAGCACATAACTATTACATCACCATGATACATACTAAGTATATGCTTAATTATAAGTACCTTGCTGATCTAGATTTAAGCAGAACTTTTTAGAATTCCAGCCCTGTACATATCCCTCTTTCTTTTGTTTTAGAACACAGGTGGTCGAGCCCTCCCTGACTTCTCAGGAAAGGAGGTGAAAACACCAAAGGGAAATGGAGAGTCAAACCAGATATTGTTAGTGGGTTTCCTCTAGGCTGAAATTGAAACAAGTATACATAAATCCATCAGCATGGGAGGTATTACACAACACATAGTAACATAATTCAGGCTAGTAGTGATATAACAAACAACATGAATCAACATAGTGATATAACAAACAATAGGAATATACATGTCCATAAGTCCTAAAAGAAGGGTATATAAATGACAATCACACATACAACTCCTTCAGCAGCCAAGAGATCTATCAAAATCAATCTATTGTCCATTACTTCACGTGTCAGAGAATCCAATGATTCCTGCAGATTTTGAAGTCCTACAACAGTCTGATCATGTCTCAGGGAATCTAATGATTCCTGTGGGTTTTGAAGTTCTGTAACACTCTTATCAACAATTTTTGATGTTCATGAGTCAATCACCATAACTACCATGCTCTTTCAGTGGTGAGCAGTCAGCGACGGAACCATTCAATGTTTCTTGGGTCTTCTCCTTCATTTCAAGTGTCTTCTCCATTTCTCTCCAATGGACAAGGCAAATACAGCTCATTGGCACCCATCTGATTCCTTCTCCATCTGTAGAGATAGAAGCAAACCCTCTCCCCCCAGCAGTTAACCTATCTGATCCCTTCCATTCACCACTTTCTGGATCTCTCCACATCACCTGGCGATTACCCAAAGATAGTGGAGCTGCTTGCACTGGACACTGCCCTACCGGTAGTTTATAAAACCTGTCTGCTGGAGCCAGTGCATCTTTATCAAAAATTAAAAAATTAATGGTATAGAGAGCTAAATTTAAAAGTTCTGTAGGGTTACCTATGGCTTCCCCTTTATTGTGTTTTTGGAGAAGCATTGTGATATCTCTGTTTCTCCTTTCTACTATTGCCTGTCCTTGAGAATGAAAAGGTATGCCAGTGATCTGATACTGTGCACAAAAGTGTGCAAAATGTTTAGAAATATATGCAAGACCATTATCTGTTTTTATGGCTTGTGGCACATCGATGATTGCAAAAGCTTGTATAAGGAATTCAGTGATCACTCGGGCTGTCTCTTTTGCTGCTGGTATTGCAAAAGTGAATCCTGAAAAGGTGTATACCATAACATGGATAAGACAGATGACCAAAATATTTATAATGGGTCACATCCATTTGCCAAATTTCATTGGGTCTCAAACCATGAGGGTTTTTCCCTGGAGGGAGTGTAGGAGCATGCTGTACAGGTAAGCTGTACAGGCTTTTACTATGCTCCTAGCTTCTTCTTTTGTTATCCCAAATTGTAAACGTAAAGCTCCAGCAGCCTTATGATATTTAGAATGAGGTTCTTGGGCTGCCTGAAATAAAGGAGTATTGGCTAACATAGTTGGAAGGCTATCTGCCTTTGAATTTCCATTAAAAATAGGACATGGAAATCCACTATGAGAGTGGACATGAAAGATATAAATCTTAACTGGATGCTTTCTCACTTGCTCTTGAAGTTCCTTAAAGAGCTGATACATATTAGGAACTAAAAATTTTATTTGGGCTGTGGCAATTCTTTGTATCATACCTACTGAATAGGTTGAATCAGATATTATATTTACATCTCCTGGATAATAAGTAATAACTAGTATGATTGCATACAATTAATTCTGCTAAGTGGACTGAAAAGGAGTTCTGACTACTCTCTTTATAGTTGTCATAAGAGTATACAGCACAAATGTTATGTTTGGATCCATCTATAAAGATAGTTGGGCCTTTAAGAGGAACCTTAGAAACCTTTTCTTCAAAAATCCATTGCCAATTATGTAGTAGACGAGATATCTTTAATGGAAACCCGTGTGTAAAATTTTCCACTCTAGGATGGTTTCACAGGACATATTAATTTATGCATTGGTAAAAAAGGTATATATCTTGTCAGGTCTTATCCCAGATAATTGTACTACTCACTTACTCGTCTTTAATAAAATTCTAGCCACAAGCACTGAGTAAGGAGTAAGACTTTATTATGATTGTGCTGGGAGATTCATCCACTCTATTACACTGTCTCCTTGATGAAGGACTGCTTTGAGTGCCTCTTTTGTACCCAAAACTGATATTTCCAAGGGTTTTTTAGTAACTCTTTCAACCACATTGGATAAAGCCAGTTCAACTTCTCTCAAAGCCTCCTGAGCTTCTTTTGTAAGCTGGTGTGGTGAGTTTAAAGCAGTGTCTCCCCTGAAAATGTCATATAATGGTTGTAATTGATAGGTAGTTAAATCTAACACTGGACATATCCATTGGATATCTCCTATCAATTTCTGAAAGTGATTTATGGTGTTCAACTTCTCTGTTCTTAAAGAAAGCTTTTGTACTGTGAGCACCTTAGATATATTTCATATCCTAAATATTTAAAAAGAATGCGTCTTTGAATATTTTTCAATATACAATTTGTAACTCCTTAGTGTTTCTATGGTCTTTTGTAGACATGCTTCTAACATTTGCTCCTCAGGTGCACATCCCAATATATTATCCATGTAATGTAACAATATAACTTTTGGAAATGCTTTTCTTACCGGAGTAAGAGCAGCAGCAACATACATTTGGCACATAGTAGGGCTATTTTTCATTACCTGTGGCAAAACTCTCCATTTGTATCTTTTATAAGACTCAGCTAAATTAACACTGGGCACTGAAAAAGCAAATCTTTTCATATCCTCCTTATCCAGAGGGATAGAATAGAAACAATCCTTAATGTCTATAACCCAAAGAGGTAATTCTCTAGGCAACTGAATGGGAGACGGAAGTCCAGACTGAAGGGTTCTCATAGTTTCCATCTGTTCATTTACTTTTCTTAAATCAGTCAACATCCCCCATTTTCCAGATTTCTTTTTTACAACAAATACAGGCGAATTCCAAAGATTTAGAGAAGGTTGTAAGTATCCTTGGCCAAGTTGCTCTTGGTCAAGTATACTCTTATTAGTATATCTAATAAGGCCTGAATTCTATCACTTGCAAAGGCCTACTGTTCTACCTACACTGGTATATCAGTTTTCCATTGAATGGGAAGAAGTGAGAGTGCAGGCAGGCCTTCAACAGCAGCTCTGCCTAAAAAGCCGCTCAATTGTAATCCTTACTGATGTAAGATGTCTCTTCCCCATAGATTGATGGGGATTTTTTCAACTACAAAAGGAGTAAAAACTCCTGTTTCACATTGAAATATCCATCTCAAAAGGGTAGCATTAACTTCAGCTGCTATTGATCCTCCTACGCCAGACATACAGGTGTCAGCCTTAATCTTTGTCCAATGACTGGGTCCACTGGCACCTCTAATGATTATAAAATCTGTACCTGTGTCTACCAACCCTTTCAATGGTATACCATTTACATAGATAGGGAGCATAGGACAATCAGCTGGAACAGCTGCAGTCTAGAATATTCTTGGATTCTGTTGTTGGAAGTCAAAATCTGGGCAAATATCACCAAATTGCCTTTTAGAAGTCTGTATCAATCAACCTGATGCTACTACTTTTTCTGGGTGATGTCACACATTGTCTACCTGTATTAGTGACTGGGATATTATCTACACATTCCCCAGTTTCCCACATCAGTGTGTGAATAGACACTGTTTTGTAAGTACTCTCAGAAGGTGAAATGGTCAAGCCTACTATTTCTGGAAGCAAAGGATCTATAGGCAGGACAAGGACGGATTTCACATCTCCAAGGGATATCTCAGTAGTCCAAGTTGCATACAACTCTATACTCCCCAATTGTAATCCCTTTCTCCCATCAGGTTGCTTCTCGATTGATTGATTATATCTGAGTACTGAACTTCTAGAGACTCTCTGGGTGTAACCTCGGTTGCTGTCATGCCCCAAGTGTTTTTTACCTTGGGCCCTGGAACTGGGCCTGGTTCCCATTTCCCTGAGTCAATCTACATTCTGATGTCCACCGGGGTCCTAGAGCTGGGCCCCTCTTCCTGTCTTCCTGAATCAGTCTACATTCTGATGTCCAATGGAAGTCTCTGTTGCATTTTGCACATAGGGTTTTGACTCTTGTTCTTCCACTCTGTTTTCTCAGTCTATCTCTATGCCTATGTTGAGCTTTCAGATTCCCTACTTTACCACATTGAAAACATTGATAAGTCTCTCTGGAAGTCCCTTGCCAAAAGGGACCCTGTTTTCCCATGTTCTGCATCATATCCTGGGTATAAAAGGTATTTGTGCCCACTGTGGCACAGCATCTTATGATCTCATCTAAAGGAGTATTCTTGTGTAATCCTGGCACAATTCTTCTAAAAACCTCATTAGCATTTTCTTTAGCAAATTGTCTTATCATAATTTCTGTTGCTACATTTCCACCAATAGTTCATATGATAGCTGTCTGCAGACATCCCATAAAATCAGCAAAGGGTTCATTTGGACCTTGTGCTATTTTCATGAAGGCTTCCCCTCTATTTTGTCTTCCTGGGAGGGTGTCCCATGCTTTGATAGCAGCAGAAGCAATTTGTTCATATGATGTCAAAGAATAATTAATCTGCATCAAAGTGTTTCATAAAGACCTACACCTGTAAATTGGTTAGAGGTGACTGATATATTAACTCCAAGTTACCTATTTCATTGGGTTTGTATTCTACAGAGTTCACTATACTCAGAAAGCCACAACAAGTTTTGTCCAAGTTCTAGACATGTCGTTGTTATAGATTTCCAATCATTACGGGTTAAAATTTCAAAAGCCAAATTCTCTAATATCATCTTAACTTAAAATGATGTAGACCCATAAAGAGTTCAAGCCTTTTTCAGATCTTTGATAATTTCCAGATTAAATGGAATGTATTTTCTTTTTTCTTGACCTGAAGAGTCAAACTTTTCAATCACAGGGTACATTTCTATTCTCTAATCAGATATATCCTGCCCTTCCTCTTGAGCTTTAATTAATGCCCTTTGTAATTGTGTCATAAGGGGTGCATAAAGATGCTTCATGGGTGGTGCTTATAGTGTCAGAGCCCTGCCCCTTCCTCCTCCTCCCTCCACCCACAAAGGCAAAATTAAGGGAGGAAGCTCAAGAGATGGGGAATGCCCTAAATGCACCTGTTCAAGTGTAATTGAGCTATGAAGAAGCACCACACCCCTTAAGCTCATCAGTGTTATTTTTGTCCAATTCTCCATATTTTTCAGTTGCTTTGTCAGTACCATTCTCCTCCTCCTCTTTCTCCTCACACTTCCTTGTCTGATTGTTTTCCTTAAAACTTTTCCTTTTTTTTTAGAACTTGTGAGTTTCTTTAAAGCCAATTGTATTATATTGTACATAAGGTATGCTTCTTCAGGAATTGAATTCATAATCTTCAATTAGTTGCTCTCCCTCTAGTTCCCACACTGGCTCCAATTTTTCTTCCTTAGATAGCCAAGGAGACGTGCACTCTAATATATTTAAGAGTCCAGTCATCTGCTTCCAAGTTACCAACAAATGTTGCTTCTTTATTAACCTAACTATGCATTCTGCATATTTCCCTTGGGATAGAAGAAACTCTTTTCTTAGTATTTGCCCCATTTCAGCTAAAAACCCAAAGTGACTAGTTTAGCCCTTACCAAAGTTTCCTGTTTGTCTATTTTCATACTCACCCTATTTCCAGGTCACAGGGAATTCTCCATTGAATTTGGCCAATCATGTCAGCCTGATTTCTGCCCTGCTTTGCAAAGTCCTGTGTTTCTAGGGCCCCATGTTTGGCCGCCAAAATGTAATGTCCAGACTGGTTCTCTGGAGGATCTCTGGGATCAGCCTGAGTCCTTGGTCTCATTGAAGGAGTGAAGGAGGCAGGAGGGCCACATGGCTGGTCAAAAATGGAGTTTAGAATCTGAAATTTGGAGCCTGAAATCTTCTCTGTGTCTGTGGCTGAGAGCTGTGGCTGAGAGAGTATTCCCAATTGTCCCAGACCTTAAATATTTCAGTACAATTACATTACACCACATTAAGCAGGAGCAACAATTTTATCACCATACTACGTACTAGGTATATACTTAACTATAAGTATCTTGCTGACCTAGATTTAAATACACTTTTCAGAGTAACAGAGGAGGGAATACTAGTGAGAAGGAATATTCAGAAATGATGTAAAAATGAAAAACATTATTATAACTTTATCAATCAACAAATATTTATCAAAAACCTACTATAGTTACCAGGCAATCTGGTAGTCATTTAGAATCCAAATACCAAAATTTAATGAAATGTACTTATTTGTCCCCTGAATTAGAATATAAGCTTGTGAGCAGGAATGGTTTAAATATATGCATGTGTGTATGAAAATAATTTCAAAATGCATATATGAATGAAATATGCTTGTCTCAGACACATATAAGATATGTGTATATATGTTTATATATATATACATATATATATATGTATGTGTATAGATTTATTTACACATCTGTATATAAATACATCTCATTCATGATACACATAATCTGTGTGTGAGTACATAAATATGAGTTATAAATACATATTTACATGCATATATGTATCTTCATATATGAATGTCATATGCTATTAAGTATGTTCACGTTCACACATATGTATATACACAGTATATATATACATGTCATATATAAAATATAAAAGTTAATAAATAAAAATATATACAAAATAGTTAATAGTTAAATATAAATATATACAAAATAGTTGAAGCACTAACAATTGTGAGAATCTGAAAAAGTTTCATGGAGAGAAGTTAGTGTTTGATCTGTGTCTTAAATGAAGTGAGGAACTCTATGAAGCACAGGTAAGGAAGGAATACATTTAAGCATATGAGACATCTAATATAAAGTCAGGGAGATAAGAGAGTGTGGAGCGTGAGAAATGGAACTGATTGGGGCACCTTTGTAGCACAGGGGATAGAGTTCTGGGCCTGGAATCTGGAAAATCCAAGTTCAAACCCAGTCTCAGACACTTATTAGCCATGCGATTCTAGTTAAGGCTGCTATGTGCCTTAATTTTCTCACCTGTAAAATAAAGATGGCAATGTTCCCTAATTTTCAGGTTATTGTAAAGATAAAATGAGATAATATTTGTAAAGCACAGTGCATAGTACATAATTGGTACTATATAAATGCTTGTTTCCTTTTTTTTTCTTCCCTTCTAAGAAATTTGAAGCAGGGAGACAAATTTGAAAGTCCACTACAATAAAATAGTAAGTATAATAATAATAAATTCAATATATATAGTAAGAACTAATAAGGGGCTGCACTAAAGTGGTAATGATGTGAGTAGAGAATAGGGGTAGGTTGCAAAAGATATGTGAAGATAAAAATGACAAGATTGGCATCTGATTGCACGCAGCTACATTGCCAATGGTTAGAATTCTGAGTCTGTAGATGAGAAGTCTTAAATCGGGCTGTGAGGTCCTGGCAAATCACTTACAAAAGTGTTTATCACAATGCCTAGCATATCGTAGGAACTACATAAATATTAACTATTGCTATATGGAATGAGGGAGAGTGAGAAGTTGAGGATAATGCAGAAGTTATAAACATGAAAGACTGGAAAGATGGTAGTGCCTTCAACAGAAATAGGGGATTTGGGAGTGGGGAGAGATACAGGATAAAAGATAAGTTTTGGACTTATTGAGTTTGAGATGTTTCAAGAATATTTTGATATGTTCAACAGATAATTCACGATGCAGTACTTAAGCTCAGGGGAGAGACTGAGGATAGATACATAAATCTGGCACTCATCTGCAAAGAGATGATACTTAAACTCATCAGAGTTAATGAGATGATGAGCAGATATTCACCTTTTGATCTTTCATATGAAAAAACATGTTTTGATACACAAACTATTGAAAAACGTTTTGTTATCCTACATTCAATTATCTTCCTTCTCCCAATTGATTGTTAAGCACAACATATACTTTGTAAATAGGATTGTGATCATTTCTTGAAAACAGCAAACTCATTCTATGCATGATCTACCAATTCTTAACTATGGTAAACCAAAATCTACTACAACTATCTTAATGGCTTAGCTATCTATTATGTTAACAATATAGGGCAGCTAGGTGGTACAGTGAATAGTGTGCTGACCCTGGAGTCAGAAGGATCTAAGTTCAAATCTGAACTCACACACTTATTAGTTTGTGACCCTAGAAAATTCACTCAATCCTGCTTGCCTCAATTTCCTCATTTGTAAAATAAGCTAAAGAAGGAAATGGAAAATGACTCCATTATCTTTCTCCATGAAAATGCCAAAAGGGGTCATGAAAAATTGTACAGGACTGAAAAGATGGAACAATAACAGGACTACAATTAAATACAATCGAATCCAAATCATCCAATCACTAATAAAGTCTTTTTGCCTTTAAAGTGGAAAAAAACTTTGGAATACAAAGAGAGGGCTAAGGTAGATTGTAAATAAGATCACAATTAATTTGGAATGTGAACTGAAGAAGAATGAAAAAAACCCTAGGCATGTGGTTTGGTATTTATTGATGTCCTTTCAATAATCTTTAAGTGGCAATAATATATTTTTAATCTTTTTACATTATCCCCTCTCTGTTAGATTCTATAATAACTTCTCAATGTTTTCAACATTGTACTGCCTTTAACAGAATTTCTAGTCTCTTCAAATTTCAGGTTGCTAAGTGATATTTCAACTTCTTATATTCTTTATCAAACAGGTTTTAGGATATAGGTATGTGATAATTCCTTCGTAATTGACTGAAAATAGATTGTGGTTTTTTTCCTCAATTGTATTTTATTTTTCCAATACATGTAGACAGAGTTTTCAGCATTCATTTCTGTAAGATTTTGTGTTCCAAATTTTATTTTCCCTTCTTCCTCTTCTTCCCACCTCCCCAATACAGCAAGCAATCCAAGATAGGCTAATCATGCATGATCCTTCTAAACATGTTTTCATGTTTGTCTTGTTGTGCAGGAAAAATCAGAGCAAAAGAGAAAAAAACATGAAAAAGAAAAGCAAACCAAAAAAAGATGAAAATGCTATGCTTTGATCCACATTCAATCTCCATAGTTGAGAATAAACCAAAACTGACACATTTCTTCAATATTCTATCTGTAATCTACCTGATCATTTTTGTTTGCAAATGCTTTGGGTATAATGTGACTCAACTTGATCTCCCATCAGACTCATTAGATGTATTTTCATTTCCATTACTTTTTTTGCTGTTTTACCAGGCTACTTGCAGTCTTCCATTATCTTCTTCCATAATATTTTAGAAATAAATTTATATTGCAAAATGTAATTATTTTGGTTTCTATATCTTGCCACAGGATAAGGAGATTGTGTTTGCTGGTTAAAAAAATTCTGGGCTCTTTCATCCTTATACTGACTGCTTTCCCTTGACTTACATTGAAATTTACATTCTCCTTTATTATTTTGGATTAATTACTTATAATTAATAATTAAGTTTATTTAATTATTATTTATTTTAAATGGAAAACACATTTGAATTGATTAGTTTGAAGCTGTTGCAATTGTTTGTTGTTCTTTTCATCATTTTTTCCCTAATTTGATATTGATTTGACTCTAATTTAACTCAGATTACATACAGACTAGATTCTGATATAATTTCTATATCAATAATAAATCATTTCTCATGAAAACATGGGTCAATTATACTTTAAGTTTTATTCAATTCTAAGCTTTTTAAAGCATCTTTCTCATCTTTCTTAAATCTGTAGATATTTTCTCACATGTTTTTTGCTATTATCTCTTTTGCCCATTTTTGTATTGAATTTACCATATATCAAAGTATGTGTTAGTTTGAAAGATTTTGACAAGTTGTCAAACTTCTCTAGTTTTTCATCTTCTGTAAAAATCTCAAACATAAACTACACCGGCCTTCTTGCTAGTCTTTTGGCTTATTCTGAGCATTATATTATCTCATCATGAGCAATGCAAGATGCCATGACCAAAGAGTTCCATGAATTGATATTCTTGCATTCTTTAAGTGAAGAATGAAAACATCTCTCCTGTTCTTCCAAGAGAATCCATGAGCCACATTTCTATTTTGCAATAACCTTGTCTTCTGCCTTCATTTATTGTGAAACTATCAGTGCAGGTGTATTCTAGTTCTATCAATAATATTGTATACATTCATCATATATCTATATCCTTGCTTCTGATAGCTAGCCTTTCTGTATGAATGAATTACCAACTATTACCAACAAAAGTTAAATAGAACAGTAATAATTCAGTTCAATGTAACACACTTGTCAAAACTGTGACAATATAATAATTTATATAGTATCATAGGATTTTAGGATCATAGATATAGAATATAATCTAATTATGCAATTGTAATCTAAACATTGAATTTTATATTAGAGGAAACTGTCCAAATTTACATAGGTTTTGTCAGAGGCAATCATATGAAGATGAATTTCCTTTCCCTTTGTAAACCTGTTTCACTCTTTCTTCAATTTTATAGCAATCTACCCTTCCCTACAAAGTGGCAAAATCATAACTATTCCTTATTTTTCTGAGAAATGTTTAATCATCCATAAGACAAGAAAATTACTTAATTACATGGAACTACATAGAATTAAAATATACTAGATATTACCTGTAAGATTTTTTCTTTTTTTCCCCAAAGGGATTGTTTTTTTTTTTAATCTCATAGTTATTTTTTATAGATTATGCTTAATGATTTTAAATATATTTGTTATCTTAAACACACTTTTCCTTATGTCTGAAAGAAATACTAACCTGTATCAAGCAGAGTACATATGTCATATGGTGGCATGGAATAAAAGATGGCACTGAAAACAAAATGACCTTCCTACTGAAGTGATCTATAATATTATTGTTGTGAATATACCCCAATGAAGATCGCAACCCATCTATGCTCACCTATCCTCTTAACTCTCATATGTTATTTCATAAATCCTTCCCAAAGGATATAAGGAGTTTTCCTTCTTCCTAAAGATCTATTGAGATTATTTTAAAAAGCCATGGAGCATGCAAAGTATCCATCAAGCTATTTCTTACTCTTATGGCCTGCCATCATTTTTTCCCAATCATATATTTTTAACGACATATTTTATACCATATCTGAATAATTTCTGTTTGTAATGTGCTATTGTCTACTAAAGCTCACCATATGCCACTCTTCTGCCAATATAAAATTAGACTAAAAGTAAAATTTTTAAAAGACTTTTATATACTATGATTGGGAACCATATCATGTCACTGAAAGAATAATGTTGTCAAAAAAAAAAGATTGCCTTTGTTTCAGGAAGAGTCCTTAAAAGTACAACATGATTTCCTAATGCAGTGCAATACTTTTCTGTTTAACTCTTGGTCCAGCTAATGGTCCATTTGCAGCATCTGGCCAAGATAAATAGATAGATATAGACACATAGAGAGAGAGAGAGAGACAAAGACAGAGACAGAGAGAGACAGAGACAGAAAGAGTCAGACAGACACCAGGTATATGTGTTGTCCATTTAATTGTATATCATACTCTGGACAATAAATAATAATTGAAACAAAGTCTCTTCAATAGAATGAATTTCCACACCTCTTTTTCTGTTTATCTTTCTTTCCTTGCTCCAGAACTGATTTTTCCTATCTGAAATGCTGTGAATTCACATCAAGTCTATTGCTTCTAACCAATGACAAAACTTAGTTTGCTTGATTTTAGAACATCATTTCACTCTATTGTTCAGGTCCTAGTTAAAATGGCATCCACTGATCACTGGAACAAGCCAGGCTTCTATTTCTCTGGTTCTCCCCATCATAATCCAGGCAATAAAATACACCTAAAATACAACTGTTAGTCTACTTTTGTATTTTAATTTGTACATCTTCAAATCTTTAAGTATAAGATGCAAAAATTAAACTACTCTGAGGCTTTATTAAACAAAATTACACTGAATATAACTATAATATATGTGTATGGAATGAACTTTTTTAATAGCTAAGACTAAATGTATTTATTCACAATTACAAGTTAACCTTTCCCTGATATTCAAAGAAATGTGATTGTATATATTTTACAAAGCAGAACTTCCACTAAAGTTTTATTTTAAAGCTATGGCCAGCATGGAAGTGATTGTGAATTATTTGCTGTCAATGCCAGCAGTGAACAAGTTTTGACAGCCATAACAAATGAAAAAGGTTAATAATGACGAATTGTGTGTCTGTCATTTGAGTATTAAACTATAGAGGGCTGCAACTCTGGAAAGATATACTTGAATCAAGGATAGCAGAGTGCTTATAGTTAAGCATCTACTCAGTGTAATTGATGGGATAATGGTTCTCTAGTTAAACATATACTTAATGTGATGTAATGATGTAATCACTCTAGTTGGTGTATACTTAGGGTGATATGCTCAGTTGCTGAAGTGATGTAATCATACTGAGGTATTTAAGAGCTTAGAGGACTGGGAACTGGGAGTCTCAGACACAGACTTAAGAGAAGATTTCAGACTCCAGACTCCATCTTTGACCAGCCTTGTGGTGTCTCTCCTGCTTCATCATTTCTCCAGCTAAAGACCAAGGCCTGTCCAGAGATCCTCCAGAAAACTAGCCCAGACATTACATTGAACCTTGTTGATTTCAGAAAAGTTTATCATCAGAAGATCAGTATTAAGTCATATAAATTACTTGGCCACAATTATTTAAGAAAATTGAATGCTAAAGTTGGAGAGGTCACAGTCTGTTTCTACAACGATAGAAGAAATATTGATATTAATAAAACCTTCCTTAGAGATCATTTAATCCAAATTTCCCATTTTATAGATCAGAGAATAGAGGCATGTCTTCTGCCTCTAAATTCAATGTTCAAGCAAACATATCATACTGTTAAAAGAAAAATATCTTTGTTCAGGCTTTTGCCTTAATGAGATAAAACTCAGGAAAAAAAGAATAGTAAAAGTTTATTAAAATATGTTAAGGTAAAATTATGTTTAAGAGCTGATCACTAGAGATCAGCAAGAGATTCAAGGTAAAATAAAGACAATTCAAATAGGTCTGTCTGGAAAAGCTCTTCCCCAGGTACCAGTAAGAGCTAATAAATAGGTTATGACCTGCTATGTAATGTGTAGAAAGTAATATGAAAATTGAAGACTAGGTAATGCATCCTACACACAGATTAACAAGTAGTATTGAGAACAATGGATTACTGAGCCACCTTAACTTTGAAAAACATGTCTTTCTTGTTGAAACTAATGTGAAAATGATAATTATCTGGCTTAAAAGATAGAAGTGGTGTATATGATAGACTATGACCATATGGTAGAAAATAAAAAATTAAAATCTTTAATAGTTAATTAGGATGAAGAGAACCTCATACAAATATTTTCTATGCTGTAATTAACAGTAGTTGATTCCTTAGACATTAATCAGAAGTAAATATTAACTATAAACATTTAGACACTCAAGATAATAGCAAAAAAAAAAAAATGACTTTCCAATTATCCCTGGCTTTCTTCAAGAACTAGGATGGTCTTTTGCCTTTCTTTATCTCTCTGGTATTTAGCACAGTGCCCAGAACATAAAAGGCTCTTAATAAGCATTTATTAAGTGACTGAATAAAATTTTGGAGGATTTTCTTATGTATATCCTTATTTCACTACAAAAAAAATTATAAAAATAAACTTTTACATATAGCTGAAAATATGGTATGATTTCCAGTATCTAGATTTAATAACAGTATTATGTTTAAATACAAAACAAAACACTCCCACAAAATAACGTCAGCAAACTTGCCCTAATTTTTAAAAAAGAATAAAATGTAATTTTATGTAACAACAGCAACAATAACAATAAAAATGATGGCAAAATGCATAAAATCTCCAGTGCTCTTCAAGTTACTTGAATAGTAAATGGGAAAAATAATCACTAGTTTTCAGGTATGCAAAAAGTAGATCCTGGAACCATAAAAACGTCTTCTCTACAGTAGCAGTTTTACCATCATTGATAAATTTTGTTTTGTTTTGTTTTTAACTTATCTTCAGATTTAAGATTAACAAAATAGCATCAAGCCTGTGAACTATTACAGTTTTAAAGACAGCAAGGGGGACGGCTACCACAAAAGGATACTGTTTAGGGATTCTGTTCCTCGACTCCATCTCTCACCCTCCCAAATTCTGGATACTAATTACAAAAGCGATGCAACGCCATAGCTCCCCAAGAGTTAAGTGAGAACCAGGGAAAGAATGCAGAAGATTGGATATCATACAGCTGAAGGTGAGGCAAATGCTGCTACTGTTGCAATCCCCCCCAAAGGGCAGCTCTGGCAGATGTACCCATGCATGTGTGCACACCTCTGAGTGCTCTCCTCACAAGACAGGGACTCCATAAAAGGTTTCCAAAGAATGACTTCAAAAGGGAGAAAAGGAAGGAATGCAAAGCAACTGAGCTTTGTACACGTGTAGTGATAATCTATTTCCGCATCTGAGTATTTTCTTTCACTGAAAATAGCAGCTTCTGGAATTTAGAGGGACGTCACTAACCCATGCACTTCAGTTCCAGCCATGTATGCCTCAAGAACCTGCGGGGATGAGGAGATAGCTTAAAGCAGTATAACTATTTTTCTTCTCAACTCCATTTCCGTTCCCCTCCCCTTCAGTCCCATTCCCCTTTTCTTTTGGCCTTTGGAAAAAGCTTTCTTTTGGGAGAACCAAGAACATATTGTGTATACTAAAGACATAAGTGGAAAAAAATGTATAATCTGGGAAGTTATCCAAATATAGAAAAGAATCCTTTCATAAAGATTCTCCAATTGTAAAGATGCCTCCAGCTCTTCTTAATATGTGTACAGAGCAGATGATAATCAATGAGGCACAAAGGAGTTTATCTTTTCCCCCCACTCTGTACATCAATAAAAAGACCTTTCCTTGAATAGAAAGTTAGACTCATCATGAAAATTTTACTCACTAACAGACACTCATTGGCACCTGAGATAGCTTTATACCATTGCAGGTGGATGAAATATCTTCTAAGAAACATCACTGGTTTCCCTCATTATTTTAAAATTTTTCTCTTATTTTTATTGATATCTTTTAATTTATGTCACATATGAATATAATTTGCCCCTTCTACACTGCTATCCAACCTTCCCTTATAAGAAAGTTTTTAAAAGAAAAGGGAAAAACAAAACAAAACAAATAAGCAAAAAAGAAAATAAAACATTGCAATTGTTGTCTGACAGTATATGCAATATTATCCATACTTATTCCCTTACCTCACAATGAAAACAGTGAGATTCATTTTCTAAGCCCTACTCCAGGGTGAAATTCAGTCATTAAAATTACACAATGTTCAGTTATGGATACCTTTCATTCCTATTGTTGGAGCCATTGTATATATTATTTTTCTTATTGTTTCACCCTGGATAAGTCAATATAAGTCCACTAGTTTAACAAAAATAAATGATATTGGTGTGGAAATTTAAAATTTGTTTACCAATGCCATTTAGTTTAAGCCTAATAACAAGATGAGGTATTAGTGTAAGTATTTTATTTTATTCCTATTTCACAAATAAGAAACTGAGGCATAGAGTTAGATGATGACCATACTTTGAGTACCAAGAATCAGATAAAGATACAATTGATTAAAACAAAATAAAAACACAATAGAACACAGATGATGTTAAAAAGTAGTTTTCTAAGTAAATAGGGAGCTCACAGGATCCTTGTGTATGGGATAGCAGGGCCTGTTTCTATTTGAGTCACACTACTGTATTAGATAATATTCAAGATTATATGAAAAACAAGAAATCTCCTGAGCTGCTTTAAGAGGATTCAATTACTACATATATCTCAATGGAGATTCGTAGGCTGGTGAAAATAATCAAGAGTATGAAAATCTGTAGATTTAAAGAACTTATTTGCAACTCTGAACAACTGTTAAGGCACAAGGACATATTTTTAGTTCATGTTTAATTTTTAGTACATTTAGTAAAATTTCAAAATTTTAGCCTTAGTTTAACTCTAAAGCCTATTGAAGTAAGGGATAGTTGAAATATTATAATGGACAGAGTATTAAACTAGAGGTGGGAAGATATGAATTCAGATCTTACCAACTGTCAATATGAGCAAGTCAATTAACCTCAGTTAATTTAATTAATTTCTCCATCAAAGGGGGATAGCAATATCTTTAGTGGATATCTCATAGAGTTATTGTAAAGTTCAATTTGAGATACTGTCTACAAATCATCTGCTTATAATTATTATCTATGCTTTCTAGTTCTTATAAATCTTTTGTTTTTGTTCATCTTTCATTTTCTTTTCCCCAATAGCATTTTATTTTTCCAAATACATGTAAAACTACTTTTTAACCTCCACCTCTGAAAGATTTTGTGTTCTAAATTTTTTCTTCCTCCCTTCTCTACCTCCTCAAGAAAGCAAGGAATCTGATATACATTATATATATATGATACTTTTAAATGTATTTCCATATTTGTCATATTCTACAGGAAAAATCAGACCAAAAAGAAAAAAAAACTAAGTAAAAGAAAAAGGAAACAAAAAGGTGAAAATGTCATGCTTCAATCCACATTCAGTCTCCATAGTTCTGTCTCTGGATGCAGATAGTATTTTCCACCCATAGTCTATTGGAATTGTGTTGGATCACTGCATTCCTGAGAAGAGCTAAGTCTATTATAGTTTATCAAAACATAATCTTGCTGTTACTATGTACAATGTTCACTTGGTTCTGCTCACTTCACTAAGTTCATGCAAATCTTTCAAGGCTTTTCTGAAGTCAGCCTATTCATCATTTCTTATAGAACGCTATTTCATTACATTTATATACCTAACTTATTCAGCTCTTCCACAACTGATAAGTATTCCCTCAGTTTCCAGTTCCTTACCACTATAAAAAGGTTGCTACAAATATTTTTGTACATATGGGTCCTTTTCCTTTTTTTATGATCTCTTTGGGATACAAGACCAAAAAAGATACTGCTAGATCAAAGGGTATGCACCCTTTGATAGCCTTTTGGGCATAGTTCCAAATTGTTTTCCAGAATGATTGAATCATTTCACAACTCCACCAAGTGATTAATGTCTCAGTTTTTCCATTAATCATTACCTTTTTCTGCCGTTTAGCCAATCAGATACGTGTGAAGTGGTACCACAAAGTTATCTTAATTTTCATTTCTCTAATCAATGGTGATTTAGCTAGTTCTTTAGTCTCTAAGTTCTAACAACTTCATACTTTTTTTTTTGTTACTTTTCATTTGATTTCAATGCATTGTCTCAATATTAAAATCATTGGGGGCAGCTCTGTAAAGGCTAGTACTCTCTAGAAAGAGTTTCCATTTTTTTTTTTGTAAATAGGTCATTTCTTCTGTGTGATTTTTTTTCAGTGGCACAAGGAAAACAAGAAACAAAGTCATTCAATTTAATAGAGTTCTGGAGAAATATCTAGTCTACCTATTGTCACGTGCAGTTTTCTGGTACATTCCAGGAATTTCCCCTGGGTACCATAAATTGAAACTATAGCAAGTAGTAAACAAATCATTTTCCAATGGGAAGGTCATGACAGCATCAGCCTTGGCCATCATTCTCATGCTTGTACTGCATGTAAAAATATCTGGCCAAGAGCTTCTACATCAGTCCTAATATAGTTCAGAGATCCTATTTGTTAAAATTTTGTCCAAGTTTTGTCTCACTGCAGCTCAGAAAACAGGTCGGATTCCCATTATCTATTGATTTTTCAATACCATTTCCAAGAATATAATATTCTGTTTTTGCCGTCAAATAATGAGGAGTACATTCGAATGGCTAATTTCCAAAAATGTATTTACATTTGCTCTGTAAACTTTTAGCAATGACTCAATACCTTTGTGTGATACACAAGGATTAAGTATAAGTTAGTAGCTTTAAAGCTAATAGTGTTGAACTAGACTCTTGATATAAAAAAAAACTGACTTTTGGAAAAGATTCAGAAATATACTCTCAATAAGGAACAATCAAACCAAAATTTACATATATATATTTAAAATAGACAGAAAATGAATCAAATTACCTGGCAGACAAGAATTTTAATAAAATGAAAAGTAAAAATGAAGTGTTAATTCACTTTGTGAAGCCACTGAGTTTCACTGCCTTATGATAAATCATCACATGACACCAGTTGAGGGTGAGGGGGAGGGCCAGTAATTCACTATGAGTCAGCAATGTTGTTCTGTAGATTAATAAAAAAATTCAAAAATCTATGAGGATAATTAGGAGTGTAGAATTTCAGATGAATAAGATGATTCACCTATATTGAATAGCATAGAGATCTGTGATCATGATTAGGGAACCATGTCAGGAAGGTGATTAAAGGATTAGAAAATAAGATCTATAAAAATGAATAAAGGACCTGAGATGCCTTATCCTGAAAAATAAAGTAGCAGGGGCTAATCTCTAAGATATAAAGTATTCTGTTTTTTTCCATAAGATAGATAAATATATAGGTACAGAATTGAGATTGTTATATGTTTAAATACATAACTATGATATATATTTAAATAATTAACATATTAAAATAAAGGTAAGCTCCATGTTACCTTTCCATGAATATCAAATGTTATTCTCTGTCACATACTTTAAAGAATTCTAATCAAAATGTCCCTAAACTTCCCTGCCTCTAATATCTTTGTACAGGTTGTCTCCCATGGCTGGAATGCATTCCTTTTTATTCTGTTTCTTAGAATTCTTTGCTTCCTTTGAGTCTAAATCAAAATGTCCCTTTCTTTCCCTATCCCCTTTGTTATTAGTAATAGTTTCCTTAAATTATTACACATATTTAGCTATTTACTTGGCCCCATTAAGCTGTGAGTTCATATAGAAAAGGGCCTGTCTTTTCATCCTCAGTGTTTAGCACTATGTCAAGTACATACTAGGGACTTAATAAACTGTTACTGACTTGTCATGTCTCCTCTCTTTTAGAATTACTCCTTGAGGATAAGGACATTTTTTATTTTTTCATATCTCCCAATGTTTAATAAGTACCTTACACAGAACAGATGTTTCTTGAATGCTTTTTGGGTTTGATTGGCTCAGAAGAAGCAAATTGCAGGGGGGAAACAAAATTAAAACAGCTGATGAGTTTGCTTATGCACTAATATTTAACTATTATTAATTATTTGCTGATGATCTCATATAACAGGCTACAATTGATTGCAAAATTAGAGGTTAAGCAATGTCTTAGAAATGAAATTCAAATTCATTCTTTTATTATACAATAAAACACTTGGGGGTACAATGAATGAATGACAATGTGCTGACTACAGTGCTAAGTATTAGGGATATAAACAGAAAAACCTCCCTGCTTTTCCATACTCTAATTAGGGGAAACAACATGTAAAAACAAAATTCAGCCAGAGAACAGATGAAAAAGTCCCCAAAGTGAGAAGGATGTAGCTGTCCTATACATGACAAGACTTAGAGATTCTTTGGGTTACCTCAGTAGGTCAGATGATAACTCTGGTATCTTCATAATGAAGAGTCATAATAAATATTAAATAATAAATGGTAAAGAGTAGAAGATCTTGAGAGACAATGGTATAGCAAATGGGGGAGCCTAATGATTCTCTATCCTCCATCTCCCTTGTAGGAGTAGAGTTGGAAAATTCTATCTTATCTAAATCATGAGCAACCTTAAATGAATGAACGAATCAAAATATTTATAAGTGCTTATTATGTGCCAAATATTGGGTATAAAAAGCAAGACAGTTCATTCTGACAGGAATTTCCTAGCTTAATTGGAGAAGACACTACATAAAAATTCACCTGTAAAGCCACTGAGAGACCCAGAAATGCTCAGGGTTCAGCAATGGTGTGGATGGCATGGCCCAGATGGTTGCTTTACTTAAATAGTAACAGAAAAATAAATGTTGAACAGAGCTGCTTGTGACCTTCAGTTGTCTATAAAGGCATACTCAGTAACCCAAGCTGGATACAGCATTTAGACAGTTGAATATTCTTACTGGAATAAGAAAATCATGGTGAACCAGTATCTAGATTTTATATGCTTTTTTCAGGGAGGCCTCTTCCTTCCAAATGGTCAATTACCTGAGGACCCTGCAGGTGGTCTCACATTGGGGAAAAGTTCTTCATCAGCTTTTATCATCATTTAAGTCACAGAATTATAGAATCAAAAGTCAGAGGCCTTTTAAAGTCAACTTCTTAATTTTAGAACTGAGAAAACTGAAGCTTAGAAAAATAAATGATTTGCCCAGTATTACTAACTAGTAAGTGTATGAGGTGGCCTTTCAATCCAGGTCATCTTGATTCCAGGTCTAGTGTCCTTTCATGTTACTCATACCCAGCTTCCCACATGTGGTTTCAGAAAGCCAAAAGAAGTAGAAAGGGACTTGAGCTTGACCTTAAAAAGTAGGTAGGATTTGGTTAGACTCAAAGGCAGAAAATCATTCTAGACAGATGAACTAAAGTGGGAAAGTGCATTTGGAATAACCTAGTTTGTATGAAAGGAAGGTCAAAAGTGTGTGTTGAGAACAGATAGGAAGACATTTAAATATCGAACTAAAGAATGTAGAAGTTTATAGCCAATGAGAAACTGTTAGTGTCTGTAAGGTCTTTTAAATTAAGAAAATTATGAAAGTCATGTATTTAGAAGATTAATCTAATAATGATATGCAGAATACATGGGAGATGAAGAGGGAGAGGAAGAATAAAAGGTTATTAGAAGTAATCAGTGTATGAGATTTGCCCAAATTAAAGGGGTAGCAATGAAACTGGAAGGAAGAGATGCATAAGAGAGGCTTCACAAAGTGTTTTCATGACTCAGTGAGTGCACTTGATTATGAAATAGAAAAAACAGTTCAAGATGACTGAGATTTTTGAGTGTGGGTGACTGTTTGAGGATGGGAGAGTCATTGAACTTTAATATGACCATGGAACATGCAAATGAAAATACAGAACTGCAGCTGGAGATTAGGAGAGTTGCAAGGTGGGGAGGAGAAAAGTATTTTTAATATGTAAGAAGATACTTAAACTCAAAGTACATAATTAATTACAAATGCTAAATAAAATCTCAAGCATTATACATCTCTCACTTTTGGCTAAGATTCTATTAGGATTTTAAGATTCAGTAAAAACTGAAAGGGTTGTTTTTATTTTTTTAAAAACCTATTTTAAAATTTTATATTCCTTGTCTGGCTCTTTGTTCTGACCATGATATTTTGCCCAAGTGTATTAAAATTGAATTTTAGGAATTACAATGAAAATAATTTATCTCATACCCACAGATGGAAACTCAGAAATGAAAATATCATTTTTGCTAACATAATGTACATAGTTGAGTAAATGATGGCATTCCTCCTCTTCCGGTGATCATAAAAAAAAGCATTTCTAATGCACCTGTCTATGCATGGTATTTCACTAAGCACCATACTAAGCAAATTAAATAGACATGGTCCTTATGCTCAAGAAATACAAAAGGTTTCTTGAAAAAAGAAATTGCCACTGTGAAAGCTATCCTCTCCAAAAATTAATTAAAGAATTCTGCAACATCTCATTGAAGGGCACACACACATACATACACACATACACACACACACACACACACATATGTCTATATATACGTGTGTATGTATATGTGTATATATATATATATATATATATATATACACTTTTATAAGATTTATATGAAACGTGCTATGCTATTTTATAAATGTAATCTCATTAACCCCAATTGCCTCAACAACAACAACAACAAAAATACACACATACATAAGTTATATATGTGTATGAATGTGTGTGTGTGTATGTGTGTAGGGAGAAAAAAGAATGGAGGTGATACCTCTTTGTAATTTTAAGGATCAAGATCATCTCACTACTTTTAAATAGTAAAAATTAGACAGACCAATGTTGCCTAGTTATGTTCTCGAATGATTTCCTTTATTTCTCAATCAGTGTATTTTCTGTATACTGTTGCATCCTTATGGCTATTGCTAACATCCTAAAACTCTTATTGCAGAAAAGAAGTCTCTTACACTCCCTGCATGGAAACACAACTTAACCAAATCTGATATGAGGAATCCCTACTTCCAGAAGCAAAACAAAAAGTGTGGCAAGAAGCTTATTCCAACTCTCCCTACCCTTTAAATGGCAATTCTCCAGTCCTATAACCATGAATAATTCAACTTGTCTTCTACCCACTGGCCCCACTCTCTGTTCCCTCTACTTTCCAAATCAAAATGCTGCTTCTTGGTCACTACTGTCCTACAATTGTATGTTGTCTCCCTCCATTAAAACACCAGCTTTTTAGGATAGGAACTCTTTTCCTTAGCTATTTGAAGTTCTAAGATTTAGCATGTGGTTTTTGTTTTTCAGTCATGTCCAATTCTTAGTGGTCCTATTTGGGCTTTTCTTGGCAAAGACACTGGAATGGTTTGCCATTTCCTTCTCCAGCTCATTTTATAAATGAAGTCACTGAGGCTAACAGAATAAAGTGACTTGCCCAGAGTCACATAAGTAGTAAGTGTCTGAGGCAGTATTTGAACACAAGTCCTCCTGATTCCAGACCCAGTACTGTATCCATTGTACCACTTAGCTTGAATGTGGTATGATGAATATTAAGTGGTTTTTCATTCATTCAATCAGTCAATCAAAAGAGGGATGCTGAGAGCAGAGAATGCTTACTGTGGGGAGAACCAAGAAATAGAGTGCTTGCACCTATCCCATTCTCTTAGGGACTAATTAAAGCATGTCTCCCTACAGATGTAATCTGTTTCCTAACCTCTGTGGAGGAGGCAAAATCATTAACTGAATGACAAACTCTAAAAACTGTTTGAACAATTCATTGTCAACTTGAGAGTTGTAATAATGTTATAGTTGACATCTATATAAGTCTTTTCAGGTGTGTGATACATCTCATATATTGTTAATTAAGTTCACAACAACCCTAGGAAGCAGGTACTGTTTCCCCGTTTTATAAAGGAGGAAGTTCAAACTCAAAAAAAAAAAAAAAAAAAAAAAAATTAACTGACTAGATCAGGAAAACATAGACAATAAATGTCTCAAATGGGAATTAAACCCAGATCTTCCTAAACCACTCCCAGGTCTCTATCTCCATGCAATATGATGCTCTGCTAAGTTCTATGCTGGAACTGGCATTATTTGATACAATTCATGGTTTGAAGGAGGAAGAGGTAGTAGAAGAAGTTCCTTTGGCAATCTGTGACAATTTAAAAAATGATATATATTCTATGAAAACAGTAATGATCCATTTAAAATCAGAGAACAGTGGATTCTAATCTTCTATTTTTAAAGAAAACCTTCCCTTGAGTTTCTATCTTATCTAGCTATGGTTTAATTTGTTTTTTCTTAAACCTCTTGAAAGACTAGCATACTTTTAACTTACCTGCTCTATTAGTATTCTCACTCCATGGCAGTCTGTCTTTCTTCTTTAGTGTGCTGCTGAAACAGTTTTGCCAAAGGGCAATCTCACAATCTAATAGTGTATTTTTTCAGGCACCTTCTTTGCCTTCACTATCTTGTTAATGTTGACCACCTCCTTCTGGATACTTTCCTCTTTTTTGGAAAGTATATATTTACTTTCCTGGCTGCATATTTACTTCACTTATTTCTTCATCTCCTTTTCTTGCTCCTTGTTTTCTTCCTAAAACGGATGTTACACAAGCTTCTGCTTTTTGTACTGTTTTCTTCATGGTCCTGATCTCTCTTTTCATCTCCAGGATCCTCTCAGTGGTTGTATACCTCAAGCTCCATACTTTTCCAATCTCAAACCGAGTTTAGATCACTATTTGGCCTTTACCCTAAAAAAAAAAAGATCACAAGAACAGGAAAAGGACATATCTACAAAAACACTTATAGGAGCTCTTTTTTGTGGTGACAACTGGAAACTAAAGGAGAAGTATTAATTGGGAAATGATTTTAAAATATAGAATACTATTGTGATATAAGAAATGGAAGAAGGGACAATTTTCAGAGAAAGCTGGGAAGACTTGAATGACTTAAGTGAGCTGAATTGGGAAAGCAATTTATACAATAACAATAATATTATAAAAATTAACAATTTCAAAAGACTTAAAAATTCTCATTAGTATAGTGACCAACCAGGATTCTAGGAGACCAATGATAAAGTATACTATCTGGCTCTAACATAGAGATACAGAATGATATTGATTTTGGTATAAAAATAATGTGAAAATTTGTTTTGCTTTATTATGAATATTGGTTTGAAATAGTTTTGTTTTGCTTTTTCCCCTGGGCGATGGACATAAATGCTTTTTTTTTTTTTTTTTTAAATTGGGGAGAAAACTGAGCTTAGTATCTTTCATTTGAAACCTGCTCCTTCTTCCAGATTCATTATTTCTGTCCATGACGCCAGAACTCTCACATGCAAAACCTTTGTATTATCTATTCTTTTATGTTTCCTGTCAATTCAACTTTCATTTCTATACCTTTAACATCCTTCTGTCCTCTTTCTTTTCTAGATAGAACTATACTAAAACTTTCATTATCACACAATTGAACTAGTTAATATATTAGCCTCCCTACAGGTCTCCCTTTTTCTAACCTTTCCTTTTTCTCATATATTGTACCCTCTACTATTGTGTAAGTCTTTCTTATGCATAAATCTGGTTAGGCAGTCCTATGGATAGAATTATTACTATGCAGATGACTCATGAAGCTATTTATCCAGCCCTAATCTTTCTCCTGAGCTCCAGGCCTATATAACCAATTACCAGCTGGATATTTCCAATTGAATGTCCTATAGGTAACACGTCCAAATGCAATATGTTCAAAAGAAAACTCATCTACCTTATTCCCCAAATGCACTTCTCCTCCAAATTTCCATATTTCTGTTACCATCTTTTCAGGCCCTGAAGTTCACAAGTTAAGAATTACCCGTAATTGTTTGCTTTTCCCTCAATCCTTCATATTCGGTGAAGCCTTGTTAATTCTCCCTACCTACATTGCTTCCATTTTCTACTTAATTCTCCACTTATCCCATAACCAACCTAGTGCAGGTTATCATCAGATCTCCTGCCGACTCTTGTAATGGACTCCTAATTGATCTTTCCTCTCTCTAATCCATCCTTCATGCCAAAATAATTTTCCTAAAGCAGAAATCTGACCATGTGAATCAGATACAAACCCCTACTAAGCATGGCATTTAAAGTTCTTTGTAGCCTGTCCCCGGCCTATCTTTCCAGGTTTATTTCATTTCACCTTCTCGATGACAAACTGCTGCTTCCTGAATTTAGCATTTATCTCCATTCTCCATGAGTTTTCATAGGTGGATGCTGATGTGAGGAATGCATTTCCTCCTCATAATAATAATAGTAATAGATGACATTTATATAGCACTTATTATGAGCCAGGCACTATAATAAGCGCTTTACAGTTATTATCTTATTTCATCCTCATAGCAATGCTGGAAAGTAGATGCTTATCTCTGCTTCTTAAAATCCTTAGCTTCCTTCAAGACTCTCAGGTTTCACCTCCCATGGAAAGCCTTTCCTGCTCCCCATAATTGCTAGTATTCTTTCTCCTTAATTACACTGGATTTCCTTAATCTGTGTAAATACATCCTCTTCAGTAAACTATAAAGCCCTTGAGGGCAGGGATTATTTTCCTTTTGCCTTTGCATTCCCAATGCCCAACACAATCCCCTGAAAGTAGTAGGAATTTTTTCCGGGGCGGAGCCAAGATGGCGGAGCAGGCACACGACTCTCTAAGCTCCTCTCATTACCCTCATAACCAAATATTTAATCCAGTCTCAAAAATAACTCTTCACTGCTTAAATTCATGAAGATAAGAAGCACTACAACTTACCAGCCGATCCGGAAGCTCGCCAGGAAAGGTTTGTCCTGAGGGGCCAGGAACAGACTAGCACAGGCAGCGAGAGGCTAGCGTCCTGAGCAGACCAGGGACGGGGGTGATCTCTGGGGCTAGAGAAGTTATAGGGACCACTCTGCTATAGGCTGACTGCTCTACCTTGATTTCAAAGCAGTAAACTGGCAGAGAAGTTAAAGCCTAAAACAGAGGGTCCTCTAAAAAACACCAGAAGAACCTAACGAGATCTGGCTGTAACCCCTCAAACCCGGAAGTGACTCAGGCAGACTTTACCGCAGCCCTGTGGCCACATCCGGCAGTTCGGGGGTTTTGCGGGGGCAGTTACTAATCTGCACAGCAGGGGGGCACAGCCTGGGCAGCCTCTAATCGGCAGAGTGGGGGGCTCGGCCTGGGGCAATAGAACTTCCCCAGCAGACTGTGCTTCCCGGGGCAAACACTTCCTGTCCCTGCAAATCCATTCACTGCTCAGCTGCTAATACCCACAGCCCCAGGGCAGGGTTTGGCTTGGGAAGTGAAACTCTCACTGCTAAGTGTCTAGCCCCAGGGCAGTCATTACCTCACACAGCTGAGGTTCTTTGAAAGGCACTTTCCCAGCCCGGCCCTGCAGACCTGAGTTACTTTCTGGTGGGGAACTCTTTCCCAGAGCACTCCAGTACCTCGCTGCTTTTTGTAGCCAGCTGGCAGGACAGCTACCCTGTCCATATACCTTTCACTGCTCTGCAGAGGAAGCTGGTAACCTCCTGGCTCTGAAGGCAGACCTTACAGGCTTTAACAAAATGAGTAAAAAAATCAAAAGAATGATTGATAGTTTCTACCCAGAAAGAGAACAGCTTTTCAACCCTGAAGAGACTAATAGCAGACAGTCTCCAGACGATTGTTGGTCTCCAATATAAAAGGCTCTCCTAGAAGAGACTATTCAAAACCTTAAAAGAGAGCTAGAAGAAAAATGGGGAAAGGAAAGAGAAGCTATGCAAAAGAGTACAGAAAAGGCACATAACTCATTAAAAGAAAAAATTTGATAAAGTGGAAAAAGAAAACAACTTCCTGAAATGTGAATTGGAAAAGGTAAAAAACAGAGTTTGCGAATTGGAAAAAGAAAATGACTCACTAAAAAAAAAAAAAAAAAAAAAAATTAGTGAAATAGAAAAAAATTCCATAGAGCAAAACAACTCAATTGGACATATACAAAAAGAAGTAAAAAAAGCTAATGAAGAAAATAACTCACTAAAAATTAGAACTGAACAAATAGAAATGACTGATTCATTGAGACATCAAGAATCAGTCAAGCAAAACCAAAAAAATGAAAGATTGGAAAAAAAATGTCAAATATTTACTGGGTAAAACAACAGATCTGGAAAATAGATCTAGGAGAGATAACCTGAGGATCATCGGACTACCCGAAAATTATGATGAAAAAAAGAGCCTAGATACTATTTTACAGGAAATCATCAAAGAGAACTGCCCAGAAGTAATAGAACCAGAAGGGAAAATAGGCGTTGAAAGAATTCATCGAACACCTTCTGAAAAAGACCCTAAAATAAAGACTCCAAGGAATATTGTGGCCAAACTTCAGAATTTCCAGACTAAAGAAAAAATTTTACAAGCAGCCAGGAAAAAACAGTTCAAATACCGAGATGCCACAATAAGGGTCACGCAAGATCTGGCTGCCTCAACATTAAAGGATCGAAGGGCCTGGAATCAGATATTCCGAAAGGCAAAAGAACTTGGAATGCAGCCAAGAATAAACTATCCAGCTAAGCTGAGTATTTTTTTCCACGGAAGAAGATGGATATTTAATGAAATAGAGGAATTCCATCTGTTTCTAAGGAAAAAACCAGACTTAAACAAAAAATTTGATCTTCAACAACAGGAATCAAGAGAAGTAGAAAAAGGTAAAAGGAACTCTTGAGAACTGTATTTCTGTTGTGAATATACATAAAAATTATATGTATAATTTGATTTTACTGATATAACATAAAAAAGGGAAGTAGAAACGGAAAGGGGATAGTGCCAGAAAAAGGGAAGAAGGGAGATAAAAAGAGGGAAACTACATGCGACAATGAGGCAGAGGAAATCTATCATATATGAGGGAACTTAGAGAGGGGGAGGAACATTGTGTGAATCCTACTCTCATCAGAGTTGGCTCAAAGAGGAAACAATTGACATATTTGTTTTACACAGATTCTTCTCTCACTTCATTAAAAAGTGGGAGAGGAAAAGGGAGAAGGAAAAAGAGTAATAAGGGAAGGGTACAAGAAAGGGGAAGGGATTCCAAGGGAGGAGGAAGGGATACTAAAGAGGGAGAGCTGTGCGACGTTAGTGGGACTAATAGGGAAGAAGGGAAGGAGGGCAAGAAAAAGAAAAGTATAATTTGGGGATATTAGAATGGCAGGAAATGCAGAATTGGTTATTTTAACCGCAAATGTGAATGGGATGAACTCTCCCATAAAGAGGAGGCGGATAGCAGACTGGATCAAAAGTCAGAACCCTACAATCTGTTGTTTACAGGAAACACATTTAAAACAGGGAGATACATATAGACTAAAGGTAAAAGGCTGGAGCAGAATCTATTGTGCTTCAGGTGAAGTCAAAAAAGCAGGGGTAACCATCCTTATCTCAGATCAAGCAAAAGCAAAGATTGATCTAATTAAAAGAGATAAGGAAGGAAACTATATCTTGCTTAAGGGTACTATAGAGAATGAAGCAATATCAGTATTAAACATATATGCACCAAGTGGTATTGCATCTAACTTCCTTAAAGAGAAGCTAAGAGAGTTGCGAGAAGAAATAGACAGCAAAACTATAATAGTGGGAGATCTCAATCTTGCACTCTCAGATTTAGATAAATCAAATCACAAAACAAATAAGAAAGAAATTAAAGAGGTAAATAGAATATTAGAAAAATTAGGTATGATAGATCTCTGGAGAAAACTGAATGGTGACAGAAAGGAGTATACTTTCTTCTCAGCAGTTCATGGAACCTACACAAAAATTGACCATATATTAGGACATAAAGACCTCAAAATTAAATGCAGGAAGGCAGAAATAGTAAATGCTTTTTTTTCAGATCACAACGCAATAAAAATTATATTTAACAAAAAGTTAGGTGTAAATAGACCAAAAAGTAATTGGAAACTAAATAATCTCATCTTAAAGAATGATTGGGTGAAACAGCAAATTATAGACACAATTAATAATTTCACTCAAGATAATGACAACAATGAGACATCATATCAAAATTTATGGGATGCAGGCAAAGCAGTAATAAGGGGAAATTTTATATCCTTAGAGGCTTACTTGAATAAAATAGAAAAAAAGAAGATCAATGAATTGGGCCTGGAACTTAAAAAGTTAGAAAAAGACCAAATTAAAAACCCCCAATCAATTACTAAGCTTGAAATTCTAAAATTAAAAGGAGAAATTAATAATATAGAAAGTAAAAAAAAACTATTGAACTAATAAATAAAACTAAGAGTTGGTTTTATGAAAAAACCAATAAAATTGATAAATCTTAAATCTGATTAGAAAAAGGAGAGAGGGAAATCAAATTGGCAGTCTTAAAAATGAAAAAGGAGAACTTACCACTGATGAAGAGGAAATTAAAGAAATAATAAGGGGTTACTTTGCCCAACTTTATGCCAATAAGTTTGATAACCTAAGTGAAATGGATGACTACTTCCAAAAATATAGGCTTCCCAGATTATCAGAGGAGGAAGTAAATTGCTTAAATAGTCCCATTTCAGAAAAAGAAATAGAACAAGCTATTAATCAACTCCCTAAAAAAAAATCCCCGGGACCAGATGGATTTACATGTGAATTCTACCAAACATTCAAAGAACAATTAGCCCCAATGCTTTATAAACTATTTGAAAAAATAGGGAATGAAGGAGTCCTACCAAACTCCTTTTATGACACAGACATGGTACTGATACCTAAACCAGGTAGGTTGAAAACAGAGAAAGAAAATTATAGACCAATCTCCCTAATGAATATTGATGCTAAAATCTTAAATAAGATATTAGCAAAAAGACTACAGAAAATCATCCCCAGGGATAATACATCATGATCAAGTAGGGTTTATACCAGGAATGCAGGGCTGGTTCAATATTAGGAAAACTATCAATATAATTGGCCATATTAATAATCAAATTAACAAAAACTATATGATCATCTCAATAGATGCAGAAAAAGCATTTGATAAAATCCAACATCCATTCCTATTAAAAACTCTTGAGAGTATAGGAATAAATGGACTTTTCCTTAAAATAATCAGTAGCATCTATTTAAAACCAGCAGTAAGCATTATATGTAACGGGGACAAACTGCAACCATTCCCAATAAGATCAGGAGTAAAACAAGGTTGTCCACTATCACCGTTACTATTTAATATTGTATTAGAAATGCTAGATTTGGCAATAAGAGTTGAGAAAGAGATTAAAGGAATAAGAATAGGCAATGAGGAAACCAAATTATCACTCTTTGCTGATGATATGATGGTATACTTAGAAAACCCCAGAGATTCTACCAAAAAGTTATTAGAAACAATCTACACCTTCAGCAAAGTTGCAGGATATAAAATAAACCCACATAAGTCATCAGCATTCTTATATATCACTAACAAAACCCAATAGTTAGAGATACAAAAAGAAATTCCATTTAAAGTAACTACTGATTGTATAAAATATTTAGGAATCTATCTGCCAAGGGAAAATCAGAAACTTTATGAGCAAAACTACAAAACACTTTCCACACAAATTAAGTCTGATCTAACCAACTGGAAAAATATTAAATGCTCTTGGATTGGGCGAGCAAATATAATAAAGATGACAATACTACCTAAATTAATCTACTTATTTAGCGCTATACCAATCAGACTCCCATCTACTTTGATGAATTAGAAAAAATAACAACAAAATTCATATGGAAAAACAAAAGGTCAAGAATTTCAAGGGAATTAATGAAAAAAAATCAAATGAAGGTGGCCTAGCTGTACCAGATCTAAAATTATATTATAAAGCAGCAGTTACTAAAACCATCTGGTATTGGCTAAGAAATAGACTAGTTGATCAATGGAATAAGTTAGGTTCAAAGGATAAAACAGCCAATAACAATAGTGTTTGACAAACCCAAAGACACCAGTTTCTGGGATAAGAATGCATTATTTGACAAAAATTGCTGGGAAAATTGGAAATCAGTATGGCAGAAACTAGGCATTGACCCACACTTAACACTGTACACCAAGATAAGGTCAAAATGGGTTCATGATCTAGGCATAAAGAATGAGATGATAAATAAATTGGAAGAGCATAGGATAGTTTACCTGTCAGACCTGTGGAAGAGGGAGGAATTTATGACCAAAGAAGAACTAGAGATCACTATTGACCACAACATAGAAAATTTTGATTATATCAAACTGAAAAGTTTTTGTACAAACAAAACAAATGCAAACAAGATTAGAAGGGAAACAATAAACTGGGAAAACATTTTTACAATCAAAGGTTCTGATAAAGGCCTCATTTCCAAAATATATAGAGAACTGACCCTAATCTATAAGAAATCAAACCATTCTCCAATTGATAAATGGTCAAAGGATATGAACAGACAATTCTCAGGCGAAGAAATTGAAACTATTTATAGACATATGAAAATATGCTCCAAATTATTATTAATCAGAGAAATGCAAATTAAGACAACTCTGAGACACCACTACACACCTGTCAGATTGGCTAGAATGACAGGGAAAGATAATGGGGAATGTTGGAGGGGATGTGGGAAAACAGGGACACTGATACATTGTTGGTGGAATTGTGAACACATCCAGCCATTCTGGAGAGCAATTTGGAACTATGCTCAAAAAGTTATCAAGCTGTGCATACCCTTTGATCCAGCAGTGTTTCTACTGGGCTTATACCCCAAAGAGATACTAAAGAAAGGAAAGGGACCTGTATATGCCAAAATGTTTGTGGCAGCCCTGTTTGTAGTGGCTAGAAGCTGGAAAATGAAAGGATGTCCATCAATTGGAGAATGGTTGAGTAAATTGTGGTATATGAACGTTATGGAATAGTATTGTTCTGTAAGGAACGACCAGCAGGATGAATACAGAGAGGACTGGCGAGACTTACATGAACTGATGCTGAGTGAAATGAGCAGAACCAGGAGATCATTATATACCTCAACAGTGATACTGTTTGAGGATGTATTCTGATGGAAGTGGACCTCTTTGATAAAGAGAGCCTTAATTGATCAAAGATGGGCAGAAGCAGATACACCCAGAGAAAGAACACTGGAAATGAATATAAACTGCTTGCATTTATGTTTTTCCTCCTGGGTTAATTATACCTTCTGAATTCAATTCTCCCTGTGCAATAAGAAAACTGTTTGGTTCTGCACACATATATTGTATCTAGGATATACTGCAACCCATTCAACATGTAAAGGACTCTTGCCATCTGGGGGAAGGGGTGGAGGGAGGGAGGGGAAAAATCAGAACAGAAATGAATGCAAGGGATAATGCTGTAAAAAATTATGCTGGCATGCGTTCTATCAATAAAAAATTATTTTAATAAAGAAAGAAAGAAAGAAAGAAAGAAAGAAAGAAGGAAAGAAGAAGGAAAGAAAGAAAGAAGAAAGGAAAGAAAGAAAGAAAGAAAGAAGAAGAAAGAAAAAGAAAGAAAGAAAGAAAGAAAGAAGAAAGAAAGAAAGAGAAGAAAGAAAGAAAGAAAGAAAGAAAGAAAGAAAGAAAGAAAGAAAAAGTAGTAGGAATTTAATAAATGCTTGTAAATTGAATTGAATCATCATCTTATTTTTCTGATTAAGTATCTTAAACAGCTCCTAAGAGACCACCAGATTTGGAGTTAGTTCAATTTTGGAAGGCCTAAAAACAAATCTTGCTTCAGACACTTCCTAGCTGTGTGAGTCTTAGCAAGTCCCTTAGCATCTGTGTGCCTCATTTTCCACATTTGTAAAATGAAGAGTTTGGATTAAATGTCCACTGAAGTTTCTTCCAGTTCTATACTGTGTTCCTATAATACTTATTTGGACATTTCAGAGCCTACATACTCTAGAATCACCTGAGCTTTCAGCCTTATTGAATAATATTTTTTCTCTATGCTCCATAATCTCTATATTCCAATATATTCATAATCTCTACACTCCAACCAAACTGGACTACTTGCTTCATATGCCCATATTTTACTGTTTGATACATCTGTGTATCTGTCCCTGTACAGCTAGCTAGGTGCAGTGAATAGAATTCTAACTTGAAGTCAAGAAGGCCTGAGGTCAAATCTGATTTACTAGCTATGTGACTTTGAGTAAATCATGTAACTATATTTGCCTCAGTTTCCTCATCTCCAAAATGGGCTGGAGAGGGAAACAGCAATTCACTCCAGTACCTTTTCCAAGAAAACCCCAAATGGGGTCATGAAGAGTCTGAAATTATTGAACAGAAAAACCCCTATAATTATTTGTTGAATTCCTTATATGTACTTTAAATATCACCTCTGAGAAGACTTTTCTAGTTCACCCTGTCGTATTCTAACATCACACATAGTTTCTTCAATCTCTCTAATGTACTATTTTTAAATTAGAATATTTTTTTCAATTAACAAGCATCTATTTTCTCTCCTTGCTACTTCCTTCCCAATATAAAAAAGAGAAAAAAAAATCTGTGTATTGATTTTGTATATTTATTTTCATGGATCATTTCTAGCTCCATGGTGGGCCTTAACTGTGTCTTCATGACTCTGTACCTCCCCTAGGGTCTAGCACAGAATTCTGTATATATTATTAGATCCTCATTTCCCCAAGCCTTGGTACTATATTTTGCTCTTCCCCCTTTGCCTTCTCTATATTCATTCATTTTGTCAACAGACAACTTTAGTGCAAGTTTTCATGCTTTCTTTTCCTTTGACGATGCTTGAGTAATAGAAAACACTTCAGCAGGAGCTTAGGGAATCACTCTTCATTGTAACAGTAAAAGGCTGCCTGAGTCAGAACCCTAAGCAGACACTAGAGATACTCATTATGACTCTATCGTCATCTGCTGCTGATTGCTCTTCTATGGGTGAGCATATTTAAGCTAGCATTTAGGGCCAGTTGGTGCTAATGATTATTGAAACAGCCTTTGTATCTTAGCAAGGCAAAACAATGACAAAAAAGGGCTCTGATGTTCATAGATGGAGCCTTGGAGTGGGGTTCAGGATTAAGTTTTCTAACCACAATGTGAAGAATTTTAAGAGGAATGGCAGTTAAGAGTGAAACGGGTTTACTGGACCTTAAATGAAAAGGAAAAGTAGAGTGAAATAGGATCATAGAAGGGAGTAAGGAGTAATGATCAGGAAGCAGAAAAAAGTATCCATTCAATCTAGGTAGTTTGTGAATTGAATGGATTATAAGTGAAACCAAGGAAAGTAGATTGTTTCAACTTCCCAGGAGAGATGAGAAAAATTGATTTATGATTTTCTGAGCTAGAAGAGAAAACTGGATGTAGTGGGGATAGGATGAGATGGGAATGGTGTATGGAAAATGAAAGGGCATATGGCAAAGTGTTTGTCTGGGGAAGACCCTGGTCTTGGTCGGAGTTTGGAAGATGAATGACTGGCGGTAATAATTCCCTGTTAAGAAGTATCAAGGGAGCTATAAGATAGTTTGATGTAAATAATAGCAAAGTTTACTATCTTCCTGGGTAATGTGTTCTGGATTATGATAGTAAGCATCCCAAGAGGGAGAGATGCTATGGGAGCTATTAGAAGACTTGATATAAACATTAGAGATGTCTACTCTCCTATAGGCAATATATTTTTTGATATGACAGAGAGACTCAATATTTTTCAAATCAAAGCAATGCTTCCCCTTCCTAGTAGTTCATGTGAAAATGCACAGCACCACCAATAATATTCTAGAAAGCATTGCCCAGGATTTTTAAATCCTCAGCAACACCAATAACAACAACCTGAAATTTTGGGGGCACCAAAAAAATTTGAATTGCTATTGGCAACTAAGGTTAAGAGGTTCAAAGGAAACAGGTTTGGGGAAAGAAAATCATGCTAGGAAAGATAGACTCTAAAAATGGGATTTTCTATTTTTGGACCATATGCAGGAATGATGAATTCTTGAACATGTATAGAACACATGTACACAGCAAGAAGATGTAAAAAAAATTGTTTTCAGTCTTGTGAATTCAATTAAGAAGGATTTAATGGAAATGACCCAAATGGATCTGCTAATCCTGTTAGAGAAAGTAATAGGTTCAACTTTGGGAGAATGGCAGAAAACAAGGATACACTATCCAAGAACTAAGGTATCTATAAAATTCCTGAACTTAGATGTCTACTCAAATGCATAAATATGGATAATAAAATAAGATGAAATAGAGATCTTGGTGCAAGAGAGCACTTTTGATTTATTCAGGTGTAGTGATATTCAAGTCAGAGATTGATGATTAGAGTATCACTCTAAGATACACCTTAATATGAAAGAGGGAGAGGAGTATCATTATATGGGAATGAATTAAATTCATGTAATAAATTCCAGCAAGCTGATGCAGGAACCATGATAGAGGTGAGGATCAGGAGAGAGAGAAAAATGTAATATTTGCATAGGAGCATTTTACAGATCCTCTAGATGGAAAAGAAATTGGATACATTCAAGAAATGGATGAAAAACTGGCACAGAACCATGACATAGTAGTTCTATGCTGACATAGAATGAATATATTAATACTCAGCTATTGCTTTGCTTGTTTTCTCTTTTAAAAGGAAAATTATATTTAGATTGGAATGGATAGTGTAAAAATAGTTATCAGATAGGTTATTGAGAATAAAGAGAATAGAAGATACAGAAAAAAAGTACAAGATCTCCCCTCTCAACAAATTTAAGTTATTGGGAATAGATGAACTATAGCTTAACAAATTCAAAGAATTTACAGGTGTGATTGCTAAGCAATTGCTAGTGATCTTTAAAATGTGTCCTAGAATTTGGTCATGAGTCAAATCAAGCTCAATGGGACATCTGACTTTCTCTCTTATCCTGTGGTCCCTCTCTCATTCTTTACAATCTTTCAAAGAAAGTATTTGAGCTCATTTAGAAAGATGAGTTATCACTTTATGTCAGCATGGTTTAATCAAGAACAAGCCATGTTAGAGTAATCTCATTTTCTTTGTTAACAGGATAACTAAACTGACAGAGGGAGAGAATGAGATAGATATAGAGTTGTCAAAAGTTTTTCATACTCTCCTTGTGTGCATATGATGAATAATGTGACATATCAAACTCAAATAGAAACAAAAATTGCAGGGATGCCCATTAGTTGGGGAATGGCTGAACAAGTAGTGGTATATAATTCTGATGTTATACTACTGTGCTATAAAAAATGTTCAGCTCAGTAATTTTAGAAAAAACATGGAAAGACTTATGCAAAATAAAGAAGAGCAAAATGTACAGAACCAAAAGAACACTGCATACAGTAGCAACAATATTAAGAATGTGAACAAGTTATTTTGACTATTATACATTCCCAAATTAACTATAAATGAATTGTGAAGAGAGACACTAAGTGCATCCAGAAAAAGAACTGATAAATAGAAGTATGTATAATTTACATATGTATATATATATACATATATATACATATACACACATACCCATTTGTGACATTATTTGCAATCAGAGAAAGAACTGATAAATAAATGTACAGAATAATTTTATATCTTTATAGATCTATACCTCTCTGTATAGCCATCCCTAGGGAAAAGAGGAGGAAGATAAAAAAAATAAATGTTGTAAAATTGTATGGTAATGTTGTATATTTGAAAGGAATAGCAAGTTGTATATAGATTTGTAGTTTCACATTCAATCATCTCTTTTATGGAATCATTCTATATTATGGAGAAAAAACTATAAAGGATATATAAAGAAAGAAACTATCTACATCCAGAGAAAGAATTGATAAATAGTATGTGTAGAATAATTTTACATATACTTACTTGTTTATATCTAATATTAGCCTTCAAGATGGTGGTGGTGATAAGAAATTCACATGATAATTTTATTGTATATTTGAATGGAATAACAAGTTGTTCATAGTATATTTGCTGTTTTATGTAAAATCATTTTTTATTGTACTATGTTATTGAAATGATTTTTTTTATTCCCTAAGTTAAATATTTTTAAAAATAAAAATAAAAACAGGGTCCACTAAAGTGTACATAAAATGTATATATCTATGGTCACATATTGATTTAGAAAACCACATAATAACATTATCTGTGTTTTCTTGTATTTTCACTTTGCTTTGTTGTGTATTTTCCAGTTGCAATTTAATCTGGGTTATACTACACTTGGGAGTGTTATGAGTCACATGTGGCCTGCAAGCCTCATGTTTCTTGGTTTTGGGCAAGATGATAGTACAATTAGGTGGATTTGGAATTGGCCTAGTGACAGATCCAAAGGGTAATTATTAGTATTTCAGTATCAATTTGAGAGAAGTCTCTAGTGAAATGACCACAGGGATTTGTCTTTGATCCCATACCATTTACTAATGATTTAGATGAAGCTATAGTGAGGATGTTTTTCAAAGTGGCAGATGACAGGAAACTGAGAGAGATAGCCAATACTCTATTATGTTATAGTTATTCAGTATGTATCATAGTCACAATCCAAAAACAAGCCAGAAAAATGGGACAAATTTAATAAAGTAAAATAAAGTTATATATATATACATATATATACATATACACACATACCCATTTGTGACATTATTTGCAATCAGAGAAAGAACTGATAAATAAATGTACAGAATAATTTTATATCTTTATAGATCTATACCTCTCTGTATAGCCATCCCTAGGGAAAAGAGGAGGAAATAAAAAAAATAAATGTTGTAAAATTGTATGGTAATGTTGTATATTTGAAAGGAATAGCAAGTTGTATATAGATTTGTAGTTTCACATTCAATCATCTCTTTTATGGCATCATTCTATATTATGGAGAAAAAACTATAAAGGATATATAAAGAAAGAAACTATCTACATCCAGAGAAAGAATTGATAAATAGTATGTGTAGAATAATTTTACATATACTTACTTGTTTATATCTAATATTAGCCTTCAAGATGGTGGTGGTGATAAGAAATTCACATGATAATTTTATTGTATATTTGAATGGAATAACAAGTTGTTCATAGTATATTTGCTGTTTTATGTAAAATCATTTTTTATTGTACTATGTTATTGAAATGATTTTTTTTTATTCCCTAAGTTAAATATTTTTAAAAATAAAAATAAAAACAGGGTCCACTAAAGTGTACATAAAATGTATATATCTATGGTCACATATTGATTTAGAAAACCACATAATAACATTATCTGTGTTTTCTTGTATTTTCACTTTGCTTTGTTGTGTATTTTCCAGTTGCAATTTAATCTGGGTTATACTACACTTGGGAGTGTTATGAGTCACATGTGGCCTGCAAGCCTCATGTTTCTTGGTTTTGGGCAAGATGATAGTACAATTAGGTGGATTTGGAATTGGCCTAGTGACAGATCCAAAGGGTAATTATTAGTATTTCAGTATCAATTTGAGAGAAGTCTCTAGTGAAATGACCACAGGGATTTGTCTTTGATCCCATACCATTTACTAATGATTTAGATGAAGCTATAGTGAGGATGTTTTTCAAAGTGGCAGATGACAGGAAACTGAGAGAGATAGCCAAAACTCTATTATGTTATAGTTATTCAGTATGTATCATAGTCACAATCCAAAAACAAGCCAGAAAAATGGGACAAATTTAATAAAGTAAAATAAAGTTATATATATATATATACATATATATATATACATGCATTGGAAAATTATCAACCTTAAAAATATCAGATGGAAGAAGAATTTTTAGTAAATATGAAAAGTCTTGGGTCTTTAATAGACTAAAAACTCAATTGCTAATGCTATATGTTCTTATACTTCCAGACATATTAATTGTTTCCCTTAATATCCTAAGTCATGAGATTTAGACTGGGAAGGAATATTAAAAATCATCTAGCCCAACATCCTCATTTTATAGAAAAGGAAACTGACATCTAGAGAGGGAAAATGTTCAAGGTCACATTTTTAGTAGAACTTGCAAAAAGCAAGTACCTACATGAATCTAATATATTCTAAGTTCACTCATAAATAGAAAGATGATCTACGTATTAGTAGGCAATTATGTGTAAAAGAATTTGTATAGAGGAGTAGGAGCAAATTAAGATTGGATAATATAAATTTTTTATGGCTGGACCTGCATAGTGGGTGCAAAAAAATTAATGTTATATTAGTCTGCATTGAGATACATAGCATTCAGAACATTACTCCAAATGTGACCTGAGCAGGGCATAGTACAGAGAGATCATATTAAGTTCTTGTTATCACATTTTAGGAATGATGTAAAAAAGCTGGAGTGCATCCAGAAAAGGGTGACCAGAACAGCAGTGCTACTTGAGAATATTCCTCACAAAGAAATAAGAATCTTTAGCTTAAAGAAGAGTAGACTTATAGTGAAGGTGGAGTGAAAACAGGGTACAATAACTTTCTGATGTTATGTGGAAAATAATTAAGGTCTTGTATGCTTGATACCAAAGTACAAAAGAATGAGCTGTAGAAGTTTCATAGAGGCAGATTTTGGCTTGATAAAAGGAAAAATTTAAAAATTAGACCTATCCCCAAATGGAAGGAGATCCCAAATGGTCAATAGCAAAAGTCATATGACCACTTGTGGGGATGTTGTAGAAAGGATCCATGATCAGCTACAGTTTCAAACTGAGACCCTTCTCCACCCCATTTTGAGAATTTGTGCTTCTGTGAATATTAGTAGCTTGTCAAAGAAATATTTTGTTCTCAACTTTGAAGTTATTTTGCTACTCAGTTAGTTTCTTTCCTCATACTAGGATTATACTAATAGTAATATTAGTTACAAATTGAAAAATATTTTTAAAAATTAAGATTCACAAAATTTTACCAAAAAAATCTTCTATTGACCATCCTGAAATTTTCCAATTTTTCATATACTTACACTCTCAAATATACTGTTTCCCCTTAATAGCTTAAGTCATAAGATTTAGTCATAAGAGTTGAGAAGTATGTTAAAAATTATCTAGTCCAACACCTTCATTTTACAAAGGAGGAACCTGACACCTAGAGAGGGGAAATGTTCAAAATCACATTTTCAGTAGTGCTTGGGGAAAAAAAAAGTAAACATCTACCTGAAATCAATACATATCAAGTTCACCCATATAGAAAGATACTGAAGAACCAAAAAGAGGTGGATGATCATTAAAGATAAATAGAATTTTTATTGTATCCTGTGCTTGATTTTTAATAGGTCTGCTCCTCCTGGCATGCTAATTTTTGTTGCTGATTCATCCTTTTATATTTACCTCAAAATGTTACTCAACTAAGCAAACTATATTTTTGTAAGATTGTTCTAGTTATCTAATGTGCTTTGGTAGATTCAGTATTGATAAAGCAACCCACATAACTTTCTCCTGGAAATCAGAGTATTTGTTGAGTACACAAGACTAAAATAGACATTGATTTTTATTCATTCAATTTTTATCTATTGTTACTCACTGTGGTGAGAGCTCATATCCACTGAACTCTAAGTCAATCACACTTCAACACAGCTTCCTTCTATGCCCAAGCAGTTAAACCATTATTTTACCTAATCAAGATTTTGGCCTAATAAGATAATTGCATTTTCTTTGAATCTAAGCTTTATGCTGGAAGATCTATCCTTTTCCAAAATCCATGCTGTATTACCTAACAGATGATTTTTGTTTTGTAAATTGTCCTCCAATACATCTGGCACTCTGACCTACAGAGTACTATAGCTGTCTTGAAAACACAGTAAAGAGCATTGACTAGTTCAAGATGCTTTACCTCAGAAATAAATGTGACAGCTTCTCCAAAATGAATTCTATACACAGAGAATTTTTTCTTGATATCAAATCAAATATATATTTATAATAAAAAGATAAAAATGTGAAAGGTTTTTATTAAGTCCCAATGGAATGACAGTAGTATTAGAAACACTAAAATTCCATGACATTAGGTGATAGCATCCCACCTGAAGCTTCATGCCCCATCTTCTCTGACTGTTGACAGAAAAGGTGTTGACACCTGTCATCTTTATGCAAAACCAGAATATAAGCACATGCTTATCCTTTTATTCTTCTGATTCAAATGTCATACTCCATATCAAAGGTTACAAACTTCATCAAAATATATTTTTCTATTTGTGCTCATTTCCAAAGGCTTCTTAGAGGTCAAAGATAAGGATTCCATTTTTTTGCCCACCCTCCACAAGAGATTATGTCCTGATGATATTTTTAGTTGCACTGACTTTAAGGCATAGTTAGTGAGAACTACAGAAATCTCTTCCTTTGATTCATAGGAATCTTTCTCCCCAGGCTAAATGTACTACTTGAAGTTCTTCTCACAGGACATGTTCTGGCTTAGGTTTTTCATTCCACCATTTACCTTACCAAGGATGAAGATCTCTGGTTTAGAACGGACCCTCAAAATATCTAGGGCATTATCCTGCCCTTTCCCTTTTATTTTATATCTACATAAGATCCTTTTATTGTTCCATCTGCTATCTTTTGAAACAATGCTACAATGAGATAATCTTATATAATTCTTAGTTTGGCCACTCCTACAACTATCTATATTATATTTAGTCACTAAAGTGTGCAGATATTTAGTAATGTTGAGGATTGAAAATAAACTGTGGACTATTATTTATCTTACTTCATCTTTTTTACAAGAAGCTTTCCTAATGTGAATGGCATCACAATCACTTAGGTCCTAAATTCTAACACTTACTTAGTGTTTATCATTATTACTAAAAACCTAGTAGTACTGATGGGTTATAGGCTGTATGATAACTCTTTGGGCATAATTCCAGATTGTTCTCCAAAATGGTTGAGTCAGTTCACAGTTTTAACAACAATGAATTAGTGTCCCAATTTTTCCACATCCCCTCCAAAAATTATCACTTTCCCTGTTAATAATTTAACCAATCTGATAGGTGTTCAATGATATCTCAAGGCTGTTTTCATTTTCATTTCTATAATCAATATGATTTAAGGTATTTTTCATATCACAATAAATTGTTTTGTGTTAGAATTCTTACAAGGTGCTAAGTCAGTGGAATTGATAGAGACAATGGCTGTTTAGCAGGGTTCTTAATAGTTTTCTAGATGTACTTAGTACTTATTAGAGCTCCACAAGATTCATACCTTTAAGAGAGCATATATAAGGAGGAGCTCCCACAAGCCCACTAAAATACCAACCCACTCTCAGAGGCAGAGTCAGATTCATTCCATATTCCACTTTTGTGCTGGCTGAAGACATAGAGGGAGCTAGAGGCTGAAGCTGGCAGAGGCAAAAGACAAATGGCAGGAGCTCTTGGAACCAAGGAGAGAGATAGGTCTCTAAGAAAGCTAACTGGGCCCAAGGAAGGAGATAAGACTTAAGGAAACAATAAAGGATTTGAACTTTAACTCCTGGCTGCATTCAGGGTGATTACTTTGAACTGAAACGAAGGCTACCTCCAAAAGCTCCCCAAGAAACCTGCTCCCAGAGAACATTACATTTTAAAGAAGAATATTACAGTTTTGATTTCTTCATCAGAAAACTGCCTGTTCCTTTGACCATTATCTTTTCAGGTAATGGCAAAGTTCCTTATATATTTGAGATATGAGACCTTTATCTGAGAATCTACCTACTATAAAAAATTTTTCCTTGGTTTTCTACTTTTCTTTTGATCTTGGATACATTTGTTTTATTTGTATAAAAACATTTTAATTTAATTTTTTCTTTTCTACTATGCTATGAAAATGCTTATTTTATTTCTTAAATTCAAAATAAAATAAAATTTAAAAAGAAAAACATTAGTGAAGAGCTTATTATGAACTTTTGACCTAAAATTTTGACTTATCACAATGTCCTCCCTTTTACATTGCAATTCTTGGGAAATATAGTTCATGTCCTTGGTATAAAAGTGACCAAAGATTCATCTAAAGTGGAAAAAAATAATTTCAAATGATCTTTCTCCTCTCTGTTTTACAGTCCTTTTCCTAGATTAATCCTTTTCTTAATGAATAAATGAATGAATTAATGAGGCATTTGTTGTGTTCACTGTGTACTAAGCACTGGGGCAACAAAGAAACAAGACAATCCCTGCTCTCAAGCAGTTCCAATTTCAGTGGGGAAGACAATACTGATGAAAGATTTCAGCTGAAAATCAGATGGAAAAGCCTGTGATCTTTTGGGTGCAGATGTTTATCCTTCTTTTTAAGTGTTATTTTTCAATGAAAAAATATTAGTTTCTGATATTGAACCATTTGATAGAGCCAAGGACTTCAATGGTAAGCATTTTCCTTTCTAGGTCTTCAGTAACTGTGACTGTAACAGTTGCAGAAGCATAAATATTGCTTCCAAGTATGATAATTAAGGGTGCCAAGGTGGGAAAGCTGTTCCTAGAACTCCTAAGTCGAGGGTCCTAGGCTGTTCTCATCAGGATCTGAGGGGAAATAGGAGTCGTGGTGGTGGTTTGGAAACAAGACTAATGGTCTCTGGATTCCTAACACTCCTAGGGTTCCTGTAGTCCTTAATTATTGGTGGCACTTGATAATAAGGAATGTGGCCCCTCTCTGCAATGATCTCTTCCCTCAATAACAATTATAGGGACTGGGATATAAGCAGGTTCAGGGGAAAGAAGGAAGAAGGTTGTGTCTCTGAGAAGACATGGTGGTTGGTCTGATTTTCCTAGTTGATGCTACCTACCATATCTTATAGGCAGTGACTTCCACCCTTTGACTATTGTCATTGGGTCTCTGTATACAAAAGGGGGGAGGGTATCAGAACCTTAGCATTATTCCCTGTTCATCTTTTCTTACCATAAAGATTTAAAAATAGCCCCTGATTAACATTAGGGGAATTTAATATTACTAAATAATCCCCTCATTTATTCTTCAGGGAAGTTAGAATGCACAGTATCACAAAGCTTTTACATGGGACTGCAGTCATTTTGTGTTCTATATTGTATACCTGATTCTGTAACTAATGTTCCCCCAAACTGTCTACCCTATGATAAAATCTTTTTCGTTATTATCATAATCATAATCATAATCTAGGAATTCCATCAGTTCAGATGCTTAAAAACAATGATGTTGGCTGTGTATCTCTTGTGCTTAACACAATGTCTGGCACTTAATAAAAGTTTCTTTACCCACTGAGTGACTACATTTTATGCTTTTCTAAGAATTCTGACTTTAAGCCTCTGAGATTAAGGCCTTGCAATCTGGTACTTTTAAAGGTGAGACTGACTACCAGGATATCTAAAAGTGAATTAATTGTCTTCTACACACACACACACACACACACACACACACACACACACACACTAAGACAGCAACTGTCATTTTTTGATCTTTTCTTTCAAATCCTACTAAGCAATAGTTGTCCAGTAATTGAATAACCATGGTAACTTTTTAATCCCAACACATTGTACACTATTCAATGCATTATAAAAACTCATCAATATCTTTTCAAATACTATTTGTATTTATTATGTAATACTCGAATCTTGGCTTTGTCACTCACTGGAAATGAGATCTTGGGCATGTTACTTATACTCTCTAAGGCTCACTTTTTTCATCTGTAAAATGAGGTGATGAATTAGATATTCCCTGAGACCCAGAACTAAATCTATAATCCATATCAACTATTCAACTTGAACAAAATGGTATAATTTTTCACCAAAGTTACTTCACTACAATATACAATGCCACTCCAGCAAGGAACAAATAACAAAATAAAGTATTTTGAGTAACACTTTAATGAGTGAAATTTATGAAACATATACTATGTGCAAGGCACTGTGCTAAAAGTATATAAAATCTAGGTAGACTCATCCCTTAGGGATTTATATTCTAATAGAGGAAAACTATATGTATTGGATGTTCTGGGAATATCCAATGGGGAGATAAAAAAGTGTAAGGAGGAGATAAGAACACATACAGTATCAATCTGAATGACTTTAAGATAGCTAGGGTGGATTGTTGGATGGAATCAGGGAAATGATGCTATGACTTGCAAATAAATTGGATTTAAGTGAGGAAAGGCTGTGAAAAGTCACTAAGCTTACTTTTTCTTCCAGAGTCATCTGGATCCAGTGGAAAAATGTAAGTTAGGATGAGTAGAATTGACCCTGTATGCACTGGAGGACCTTAGTCTATTTAAGCTAAAATCTTTCCCAGGCTTCAGTTTGATTGAAACAATGCAGTCAGTAATTAAGGCTTAGTGATTAAGGTAAGAAGTAAGGCCTCTATTGTAGACTACAAAAAAAAATATCAGTCTTAGTTTCTGGCCAAAAGAGAAACAATTGTTTTTTACATTCACATTTAGGGCCCAAACAATGACCAGTTGGGCTGGGCCCAAACAATGACCAGTTGTGCTTGCCCCAGGACCCATTTTTGACCAATCAGTGAGAGGTAGAGTGATTTTGGTTTAAGGGATGGTCCTTACTAAGATATGTTGTAAGATCACAATTTATATTTCTTTGGACAGAGCACTTGCAGATATGCCTATGTGAACAGAAGGAGAGGAAAGAAGGAAGGAAGGGAAAAAAGAAAAGAAGGAAGAAAGGGGTTGTGCTGCCAAACTGGCTAGTTCTAATTGGGTTCCCCAGTGGGGCATCTAGTACAGCTACTCAAAGGTTGTTGTTTTTCCTTTGTCCTTGAAGAGGACCATGATATCAGAAAGATGCCATTATTTGTAAATGAATTGGATTTAACTGTAGGGATGTTATGCAAAGTCACCAACTTCACTTTTCCCTCCAGAGCTATTCGGGTCCAGGGGCAAGATATGGATGAGGAGAACTGAAGATGGCCTGGATGCAGTAGATGACCTTTCTGTTGTCATGCACTTCTTTCAGAACAAAACAACAACCTGTGAGTAACAGTACCAGTGGCCCTACTGGCAACCCAATTGAAATTGGCCAGTTGGGTAACACCGCTCCTTCCACCATCCCTTTTACCCTTCCTCACTTTCCTCTTTATTTCATTTCCTTTTTCCCTCCTTCTTTCCTTACTTTCACCATTTCTCTCTTCTTTTCTTCCTTCCTTCTTTCATTTGTTCCTTCCTTTCTTTCTTACCCCTTCCTTCTTTTCCCTTTTCTGCCCTGCCATCCCCTGTCCTGCCCTGTCCTGCCCTGCCCTTCCCTGGTTCAGAAGATTCAGCCACAAGGCAAATGACAAGGAAATAAAAGTATATGCTAGATAAGATATGGTACAATATATTCCTCAATCAATTTGCATAACCTGTAACAGGAAATTAATAGACACAGAAAAACTATTTAATTTGCCAACAGAGGAGACACTGACAGTAAGACTAATTATCCCATTCATTGATTGGAGTTTGAGGCTTTGAAGCGAACTATCATTGATAATATCTGAGACTATATGGTTATCATTTTCAAATTCCATAGAAACAATACCTTGTCATATTTTGACATGTGTTAAATTGGATTCTACCTTTCAGTGATGACTGTAGCACTAGCCAACTCTTGAGTTCAGTATATATTACTGGCCAGGGAAAATCAATATAGATGCAGTTGCTCTATCTTATCAGCCCTGTGTTTTAGAAATCTTGCTGATCCCCATGAAAGAGATAAACAGAGCCTGTGTCATGCAGGGAGCCAGACTAGTACTCAATAAGAAGCTACAGCTAAGAATCTGGAACTTTTCCTAGAGAGTTTGCCATTAATAGATGAAAATATTAGGGTACTTAGCTAATCCTCCTCCTACTAATTCTGAGAGTTTTGATAATGATGTTAACTGGAGTATGAAGTTTTTCCAAGAAGTGATATAGTTCAGGAAAGTGAGACAGAAGCCTTGGAGACCAATTACAATAGAGTGGTGGTTGCATGAATGGCAAGAAAATTGAAGCAAGAAATGTTATGGAAGTAGAATCAATAAGACTTAGCAAATAAGAGTAAGGAGTTAAAGATATCCCAAAATTGCAAATCTGGACACCTGTGAAAATAATTGTTCTCTTAACAGAAATAGAAAAGTTTGGGAAAGGTACAATTTTAGAGGGAAATTAGTTCCATTTTGATTTTGATGAGTTTGGGTGCCCATAGGATATTCTTTATGCATATTAATTGATATTTATAATGTATATCTATGAAACCAGTGTGATTTGAAAGGAACACAATTTTTTAATGGCAGGTATGAATTGTTTTAGTTCATAATGAAACCTCTTTATTCCTAGTCGGTGAATTATGCAAAATTGGGTGAAGCCAGGAAGCTGTTGTTTATTGACAATCATTTTTAAGATTATGTGATGATCAATTGTGATGGATTTAGTTCTTTTCAACAAGATAATTCAGGCCAGTTCCAATAGACTTGTGAGGAAGAGAGCCATCAGCATCCAGAGAGAGGACGACATAGTACCTTAAATTTTTTATGTTGTTGTTGTTTGCTTGATTGTTTTTTCTTTCTTATTTTTTCCTTTTTAATTGGATTTTTCTTACACAGCATGATAAATGTAGAAATATGTTTTAAAGAATTGCAATTTAATCTATATTGGATTACTTGCTATCTACAGAGGGGTGAGATAAGGAGGGAGAAAGAAAAGTTTGGAACATAAGGTTTTGTTGAAAACTATCTTTGCATGTATTTTGAAAAATAAAAAACTATTATTATAAAAAAGGGAAAAAATCACTTTAACAACTGTGTCATGGATGGATTGTAAGGGGAAGAAACTTGTGGTGGGGAAAGTAATTAGAAGGCTATTGCAATAGAAAAGATGAGAGGTCATGAAGTACAGTGGTAGTAGTGTAATTGGAAAAAATGTAAAAAATGTGCAGATAGAAATGAAAAGATTTAGCAACTGATTGGATATAGATAGCAAATAACAGTGACGATTTGAGGATATACTAAATTTATAAATAGAGCTGAATGGAAGGATAATGGCAGCCTTCAAAGCAATAGAGAATTTAAAAAGAGAAGATGGTTTCTGAGAAGTTATTAAGAGTTTTCTTTTTTGCATGTGTTTGTGATACCTATGGGATATCCAATTCAAAATGACCAATAAATACTTAGAGATGTGGGGTTAGAACTCAGAAAAGAAATTAGACTGGATTTCTAAATGTGGGAATCATTATCATAGAGTTTGTAATTAAATCCATATAACCTGATAAAAGCACCAAGTGAGATAGTATAAAGGAAATAATAATGGAGGTCTGGCACATGCCTCAATGGCATTACCCACATGAAAGATGCGAGGTGACCTGAGAGTTATAGGATGATAGTTTAAGAGGACAGTAAAATCAAATGAGGATTTTTTAAATATGTAGTATATTTTTATATGTAGCATATTTATTTGTAGCAGAGAAGGAGTCAATTAAGATAAAAGATTAGAGGTTGGGATGATAGTGTGATCTGTTTCTGGAGGAGACAGGAGAATATACAATCCTGGGTACATATAGGGACTTTTACAGAAAGAAGGATTATCTTTTCAGAGATTGTTCTGAAAGAGGAGATAGTTGGGGATGATATAGAGATGTGACATAAGGAAAAAGAGAAAGGAGTGAACTCTTGGTTTATAGCCTCATTTTTTCACTGATGTATAATAATCACATCTTATTTATCTTTATATCTCCCCTACCAAAGGGCAAAGTATTTTTCACAAAATAAATGTTGACTATTTGTTGAAATTAATTGAAAAGAAATATAATCACTTGTTATTTCTAAATTTATGTTTATAAAAAATATATTCATTTTACAAGCCACATAACTATGTTTAATTCATTTTTTTGTATTTTCCATATTCTATTAATTGAGAGAAGTGTAGTGGAGGGAAAATTGGGCTAGTAGTAAGTTGATCTGAGTTGTAGTTCTGTTTTTGTGTCTATTTGGGGATATTACATCACTCTCTGAGTTTCAGTTTCCTCACTTATTTAGTGGGAGTTATAAAAATCACCACCTTTCCTTATAAGGTTGTTGTGAGAGTTAAATGAGATAACAAATGTGAGAATGATTTGCAGAGTATTATGGTCTGTTTTCCAAGTCCATGTGCTTATGCCATTCCTTCCTCTAGGAATAAATGCACTTCTGAGATCTTCACTAGAAAGGATCACTTTTTCTTTTGAACTATCACTTTACTAATACCACATGTGCTAGGAGTAGTGTCTTCCTGATCTTTTTACAATTTCCTTTCTTCATGAAACTTGATTGACCTCTCAATGAAGCTTCCTGGTCTGGGATCATCAAAGGTCCCAACCTCACGTAGCTGCTGCCTTTCAGACTTAATGGATGTCAAAGACAATGGAAGTTGAAATGTTCTGATGACTAACCGGAGTTTCCATATGGACATGGGGTTGGTCACATCCAAAGAAGCTAAGAGTTGTTGTCTATCCTTACAGAGTTAAAGTAAACCTTCTCCTTTGTTAAATATTGAGTGCTTATGAGTCTCATTTCATCCTAGTATGGATCTGGAAATAAGAAGGTGCTAGTCTTAAAGCTGCATCTACAATACTATTTATATGTCTGGTTTATACTATTATTTATTGATATTTAGGTATAATGGAGGGAACATGCTTAGATTTGCTTTTCCTGCAGAACATTTAGATATTCTCTGCATCCTTTCAAATCAACATGGTGAACCTCTGAAGCCTGTTTCTACCTGGATGGCTAAGGGATTGATAATATGATGGCAGAATGACTTCTAATGGGTAAAGGAGCTAAAATGCCTTTGTGGCAGAGAAAAGTACTCTTTAAAAGATATTATCCCTTGGATTACACACAGAGCTGGATTTGGGGAAAACTATATGAATAATCCACAAAAGGAGAAAATATATTTCAGGTACAAAAGTTGGAAAGGCCTTCCTGGAGGACATGAGTGTTTCTCTACCTTTTTTACTTTTAACCTCTCTTCCTAGAGATCTTATACGTGAAAAGGGGGAGTGAGCCTCGGATTTGAAGAGATTTCTTTGAAATAACTGATTTTAACATACTTGCTTAGTAGGAGATCTTTGCTAAAAGTTTATTGAGGTTGCTTTTGTGGAAAAGCACAATTGTAGCAAAAGCATTAGAAACCTCAGCCTTTCTTCTGATTAGTATTAATTTATCTTGCACATAGCTTGTTTGTATATAGTTGTTTCCATGTTATCTTCTTCATTAATCTGTGATTTCTTTGAGAGCAGGGACTGTCTTTTCATTTTCTTTATATTCCCAGAATTTAGATACATAAGGGAGAGATAGTAACCCAGCTACCAAGTCATTGGTTAGTAAGTTTTGGTTATTGGTTATTGAGCATTGATTGGATGAGCAAATGGTTTCAGGTACAGTTGCAGTCTAAAAGGTTCAGCTAAAATATTAAAATTGGTATTGCTTAAATTTAAATTAACTCAGATGGGCTTCTATAATTTAATCAGAAGGAAGAAAACTTGAAGAAGACTTCCCCACTTGCTCTTTTAAAACTGGGAAAGGACCAAAATTGAAAATTGTCCTTTGTTGTACTCTTGACAATTCACATTTTGAAATCTATCAGTGGAAGAATCTAGAAACAATTACCTGCCAGGAAAAAAAATCTTATTGTAGAATTAATTTTACAATGTTCATTACTAAATGCTTGCTAGAGTTTAGTGGCAGCAAACCTAAGAGGTTACATTTGTTGTTTTTCAAGTTCTATCATTGACTATCTAGATCCAAACCATGACCTTTAGATGACTCAATCTTGTTCCATATGATTAAGACTTTCTATCTCCTACATAGAAATGTCTAATAAGGAAACTTCCAAAAAGTAATTCCATTTTCTCATCTGTAAAATGAGGGAGTTGTAAGATAATCATCTCTAAGATTCCTTCTAACTTTAAATTCATGATCTTGTGATCTAAGACACTTAGTAATAAAGATTAAAACTAAGACTTTTCTGACATTTGCTTTCACATTATAAGTTTGCATTTACCAGACTAGAATTCATAATTTTTTTGTTCTTCATAGACATTTGACTTATTGGCTGTTATATTAGAAGCTATTTTGGATATGCCCTCCTAACAGAAACAACTAGACTTTCCATGACTCTGATTTGTTGACAGAGGGAATAAGTCAACAAGCATGTCCCATAGATATCTTAAACTCAAAATGCCCAAAATTAAACTCATCATCTTTGCCCTCAAACTTTTTCCTCTTCCTAGCTTCTTTATTATTGTTGAGGGTACAACTAGTGACTCGGGCCCAAAACTTAAATGTAATCTTTAATTCCTCCCATTTCTAAGTTGTTGCCAAGGCCTATCAAATTGACCTTCTTAATATCTCTAATATGTCCTCCCCCTTTTCTCCACTAATAATGGAACTTCTGTGGTGCAAGCATTCATCAGCTCATCAGTCTGGCCTATTGCCATAACCTGCTGATTAGTCCCATTAACTCAAATCTCTGCTACTACCAGTCTAAAGTCTGACCATGTTGTCTACTCCTCCTTCTCCCCACCTGCCCTAATAAAATCCTTTTCAGAATGAACTAAAATCCTATGTTTGGACTCCAACATCCAACAATTCTTCCCCCTTCCTCCCATATTTCCAGTCTTCTTGTACCTTATTGCTTTTCATGTACTCGGATCCAGTGCCACTGGTCTCTTTGCTTTTCCTCAAATAAGATATTCCATCCCCAGATTCTAGGAATTTTTAGACTTTCCCTTTGCTTCTTTCAAGCCCCAGATAAAATCCCACCTTCCTGATCCATTTCATGCCTTACTTCTGACTAGTATTAATTTATCTTGTATATCAGTTGTTTCCATGTTGTCTTCTTCATTAAGACGTGAGTTCCTTGAGAGCAAGGACTGTCTCCCCTCTCCCCCCCCCCTTTTTTTTTTTTTACTGAGGCAATTGGGATTAAGTGACTTGCCCAGGATCACACAGATAATAAATGCCAAGTGTCTGAGATCAGATTTGAACTCAGATCCTCCTGACTTTAGGGCTGGTGCTCTATCCATTATTTCTCCAAACTGCCTCTTTCTTTATATCCCCAGAATTTAACCCAGTTCCTATCACACAAGTGCTTAATAAATGTTTTCTAACTAATTGATATTTATTAAGCCCTAACAAAGGGCTGCTAGGTGGCCTAGTGGATAGAGCCTGGAATTCATGAGTTCAAATCTCAGACATTTATCAAGTGAAACTCATTTTATTTACTATGTGATCCTGAGCAAATCACATAGCCCTGTTTGCCTCAGTTCCTGGAACTGGAGAAGGAAATGGCAAACCATTCTAGTATCTTTGCCAAGAAAATCCCAGCATGGGATCATGAAGAGTTGGACACAAGTGAACAAAAACTACAAGAATAACAATAACAATGTGGCAGGTACTGTGTTTGATGGTAAAACTATAAATATAAGGGAAAAAGCAAAATTCATTCTTCAAGAGAACAAAAAAGTAAGGAGACACAATGAAGGTGTGAGTATGGCTTGCCTAGGCCCTCCCTTCCTTAGAACAGAGGAACTGTGTAGAACTAACCCATTAAAAGAGAGGGCCAAGGATAGAGCGATAGAGGAATAAAAGGCAGCTAAATCATGGTGGAGAAAGGAGATAAAGCAAAATCAGCAGGAGAGACCTTGTTTGCCAGTATGGGCAACATTCCACAATTGTTGAATCATATATCTTTGCTGAGAAGAGGGAAATGCCTTTTACCATCTATTCTCCAGAGCTGGTACATTAAATTAATCAGAGTTTGCCTATGCCATTTATTGAGCAAACATTGAGGAAAAAATGTAACCTCTGGAGTCAGAGGACCTAGGTTTAAATCTGAGCTGCTCTAATACTTGCTGATTCTCTCTCTCTCTCTCTCTCTCTCTCTCTCTGTCTCTCTCTCTCTGTTTTTCTCTGTGTGTCTCTCTCTGTCTCTGTCTCTCTCTCTGTCTCTCTGTCTGTCTGTCTCTCTGTCTGTCTGTCTCTCTGTGTGTGTGTGTGTGTGTCTGTCTGTCTGTCTCTGTCTCTCCGTCTCTCTATCTCTATTTCTATTTCTATGTGTCTCTCTCTGTCTCTCTGTGTCTGTCTCTCTGTCTCTTTGTCTCTGTCTCTGTCTCTCTCTGTGTGTGTCTCTCTCTGTCTCTCTGTCTCTTTGTGTGTGTATGTATGTCTCTCTCTGTCTCTCTCTCTGTCTCTGTGTCTCTCTGTCTCTGTCTCTCTCTGTCTCTCTGTCTCTCTCTGTCTGTCTCTCTGTGTATATGTGTGTGTGTCTCTGTCTCTGTCTCTCTGTGTGTGTGTCTCTCTCTGTCTCTCTCTCTGTCTCTCTGTGTCTGTCTCTCTCTGTCTCTCCGTCTCTCTATCTCTATTTCTGTGTGTCTCTCTCTGTCTCTCTGTGTCTCTCTGTGTCTCTGTGTATATGTGTGTGTCTCTCTGTCTCTCTCTCTCTCTCTGTCTCTCTCTTTCTCTCTCTCTTTCTCTTCCTCTCTCTCTTTCTCTCCCTCTGTTTCTGTCTCTTTGTCTCTATCTTTCTCTGTGTGTCTCTTTCTGTCTGTCTCTCTTTCCCTCTTTCCTTCTTTCCTCTCAATTACTTTCTCTCTCAAGATTTTTGATAGATCTGTAATTTTATTGTGTATTAATTCTCTGCACTACTGAAATTGACAAAACTAGTTTTTAATTTATAGACTTTTACCTGTGGACCCTGAGGGATTAAAGGGCATCACACACCTATTTGGTCAATGACAAAGCGAGATTTAAACTAAAGTCAACCTGACTCCAAAGCCCTTCAACCACCCTGTTTTTATATATGCTGAAACATATATGGAGAGAACATAAGAGTAACTTAAACCAGTACCTTTTCATACAGATAAATCTTGATTAAAAGATTTTATCAAAGGGAAAAAGAAGTCTGGGATAATTTATATTTTGAGATCTTTCATATATATTTACAGAGGAAAGAAAAAGCACTTTCCACACAAATCCAGTGGGAGGTATTGAAAAAGAAGAGAAACTCTCAGATGATATTCATGAGTCCCTTAATCAGAAGGTTCATTCATTTTATAAGCTTTTTGTATGTGTACAATCGTTTTAAAATTGTCTCTTCCATTAGAATATAAGCTCCAGGAAAGCAGGACTCATGTTTTTGCCTTTCTTTGTATTCCCAGTAGTTAGTATAGAGCCTTGAACATAATAAGTGTTTAATAAAAGTTCATTGACAGATTATCTGTTTCCTGTTAGGAGGCAAGCAGAGAAATAAGATAGTTTGCAAAGAATATACTTCTGCCTTTAGATTCCTGGGTGAATTTAGCTTCTTCATTTATAAGATGGAGACAGCAAGATTAGTACTTATCTACTTTCTGGACTATAATGAGGAAAGTTTTGTAAAATGTAAGCTATTAAGGAGGACTACTAAGCTTTGGAACAGGCTAGATGGAGGTTCTCAGAAATGTAACATATTTAAGAGTGCGATTATCAAAAATACAGTTCTATATTGAAATATTCTCAAAAATAATAACATCTTAAATTTACATAGCACTTTATTGTTTAAAAAGTGATTTCCTGAGAACAACCTTTATTTACATTTTACAGATAAGAAAACTAGTATTAAAAAAGATAAAATTACTTGCTTCAGATTACACAGTAAATGTAAGAGCTGAGAATAAAAACAGACTTTTAAAGCTAGTGTTCTTTCTAACTGAACTATATGGAGATGAATTGGTCAGATATTGTCATTGAAATTCAGCATCTTTATACTATATGGAAATACCTTCCATGTATTCTCTAAATGAATTGCAGGGGTATATTTAGAAAAATATGTTCCATTTGGATGTTAGATGAGAAGTTAAGAAAAAAAATAATAAATATCTTCATGAAATTAAAAGGATGAAATCTCTGATCCCAGAAGAAAAAACAGATTGAGTAAATAACTGATTTTTGAGATATTTTCTGTATTGGACTAAAAACAAAAACTAATTATTTTTCCTTAAGCATTAGAATTGCTACTGGTAAGTACCACCAGTGATTTGTGGTGTCCATTAGAAGGCATGTAGGCCCTTGTCAATAGAAATTCCTTGGACTTTAAGAATTGAGAGATGAAGGAATAATATATGTTGCCACTTATTATGCTTTTTCTATTTTCAGAAAATGTATCTTATAATAAATAAGTATAAGCCTTATCAATTTTTAATTAATACCTTTGTATTATAAAATTAGGTTGAAATATATGATAGAAGGATTTAAATCCATGTCTATTAAGTCCTTCCATTAACTTTGACTGTTATGAATTTTTTAAAAGTCTGATATTCTTTAAGGCCTAAATGGAAATGATTCTAACTCTTTTTCCCTTTAAGAGTTAGAAATCTTTTGGAACACATTTGCTCAAGACAAAGTGCTTCTGAGTTTTCCACCCTCTCCTAATTAAAAAATACCTAGTCTTTAACTAAATGTTCTACATGCTCTGAGTTTTATCTCCTTAATTCTGAAGATAAACACTAGTTCTTACTTAGAACAATCAGAGAATTATGGGTCAGACCACTAAGAGAACCAAAAAGTCATAGTCTTGGATGCCACGTTAGTCCCCCCCCCCCAAAAAAAAGATATCCCACAATCTGATGAAATTACCTATAAAATCCTAGCTTCATTCAGTAGCATATAGTCACTTCAAGTTCATTTCAAAACATGGCATTGCCAATGTTTGTTGATATCCATATCTCTGCTATTCCTGGAGTGGGCCAAGTAGATTGTTCAGGTATCATCGTTATTACCTGGCTTCTGTCAACTCCCAGTATGGTAAATTACAAATCCCAGACTTTGGGTAGCTCACTCTCCTAAAAGTTACTGCCATCTCTAATCTCCTTCACATAAAATGGGAAATGTCAACTGCAAAGAAGCAAAAAACACAGGCATTTGTTCAAAGATCTAAGGCCTTTCTTCATCCAGAGAATGACAGCTTGTATTTTTTTTTCTCAAATACTGCCAGAGAATAAAATACCAAAAGCAAGATCCTTAGTTAAATTTGTTTGTACTTTTATAGTGCTTCCTTTCCTGAAGACCCCTTCATCTATTAAGAAAAAGAGTTGGTCCGGGGGGCTTCTGAGATCTCCTCTAGCTGGATGTCTTACATCCTCCAACGATCCTATGATCCTGGGATAGTATCCTCTCTTCTCCATTTTTCTCTAACTGTAGTTTTCCTGAGCTCACAGCAGATGGCAGCCAGTCTCTTTTCCTATTTTCAGTCTTTCCTCTATCACCCTATGTGGAGATCCCCAACACCCAGCAGCTCTCATAAGCCAAAGGTGACTCAGCCAAAGGCATCTCGGGTCTCATCCATCAAAGTTTTTCTGGAGAGGCAGAGAGAATATTTTCTGAGTTCCTTTTGTTTTCATCATGGGCCGTATGAACTACCTACATTCACCTCCAATACAGGACTGATCAGGAACCTCCCTATAGGTTTCTCTTTGTACCATAATTCTGCAGGCACTCGTCATCAAGAGAAGCTTGAACTTCAGTGTCCACACAATCTTCCCCAATCAAGTCCTTGGGTTCTTTAACTCCTTCCAACCATCCATTCTTTCTATAATATTTGAGGTGGGAAGCTAGGAAGAGCTAATCCCAAGGTTTCTTGAGTTACCTGACATGGAAGAACAGAAGATAGTTGCAGGAGATGGGGGAAAACAAAGATCCATGGTCTGAAACACATTGGTGATCTCAGAACTCCTGGGCTTAGCCACATGTTGGTAACAGTTGGTTAGTGATGGGGAAAAGGCTGTTCACAGGGATTGCTCCCTTCAGAGGATTCTGGGGAACAGACTGGAAACATTATAAGTGACCTGGGGAAGAGGGTTATTTATTGCCAGATATCTTGGATCCATGGTCCTGAGATGTCTTTGTTGGGCACTGAGATCCTTAAAGAGATGGCAATATCTATGTCACGGGGTATTGCTGCCTACTCTCTCTCAAGATTCATTGTGTCTTCAGCTAGATTGGCCTGTGTGCCCTGGAGGTGACACTGAGGAGGAAATCAGTGAAATGGTAGGATCCTTTCTCCAGGTACTTTCCAAGATGATGGTTACAGGGGTTGGAGTAGAAATAAGAAGAGTTTAGGAGTCACTGACATTTAACCTATCAGTAATAGTTGGTCAATATTTAGTGCTTAATATTAGATTTAAGAAAGAACTGAGCTTTTAAACAAAGATATTTGAAAGAATGGTGGTGGGCAAGTCATTAGGGAAAGATGAAAATTTCAGTTTTAGACAGGTTAAGTTTGGGTGATTGTAGGATGATAAATTCTTTTTTTAATGAAGGTTTTTATCTTCAAAAGATAGACAAGGATAATTTTTCAGCATTGACTCTTGCAAAACCTTGTGCTCCAATTTTCCTCCCTTCACCCCACCTTTTCACCTAGATAGCAAGTAATCCAATATATGTTAAACATGGTAAAAAAAATGTCAAATCCAATATAGGCATACATATTTATTAAATTATCTTGGTACACAAAAAATGAGAAAGAAAATAAAATCCAAGCAAACCACAACAAAAAGAGTGAAAATGTTATGTTGTGATCCACCCTCAGTTCCCACAATCCTCTCTCTGGGTGTAAAAGGCTCTCTTCATCACAAGATCATTGGAACTGGCCTGAATAATCTCATTGTTGAAAAGAGCCACATGCATCAGAATTGATCATCATATAATCTTGCTGTTGCCACATATAATGATCTCCTGGTTCTGCTCATTTCACTCAGCATCAGTTCATGTAAGTCTCTCCTGGCCTCTCTGACATCATCCTGCTGGTCATTTCTTACAGAACAATAATATTCCATAATGTTCATATACCATAACTTATTCAGCCATTCTCAAACTGATAGGTTTCCAGTCAATTTCCAGCTTCTTACCATATAGGATGATAAATTTAGAATTGGAAGGGCTCTTAAGAGGCATTTGAGTTCCAATGTCTCATTTTACAGATAGAGAGACTTAAATTATAGAGATCTTAATGGATTTGCCTAAAGCCACACCACCAAGTATCTGTGATGAGATTTGAATACAGGTTTTCCTAACTCCCGCAGTCCAAAGAACTATTCACTTGTCCATGCTACTTTAGTAATAACAAGGACTGGATTTGTAGTTTGAACACTTGAATTTGATTCCCAATACTAGTACTTATCTCTTTGTATGGCTATGAGTAATTTACCTAGCTTTCCTGAACTTCAGTTTGCTAATCTATAGAATGAAAATATAAGCAATTTTTATTGGAGATAAAAATCTTCACTGACAAATCACAACTTCTCTATAACCTGGGAAGGGAAAGGAAAAAGGCAAATAATATACATTTATTTAGCATTTATGTGCCAGTCACTATACCATAGACTTCCCAACATTCCATTTGATCTTCACAACAATCCTGAGAGGTAGATGTTGTTATTACTTTCATTTTATTGTTGAGGAAACTGAGGCAAACAAGTTAAGTGATCGCCTCGTCATTTTTGATGTATCCATTGTGCACCTATATGTAGCTATCTTGGTGCATCATGTTTAAGAATTGCTGTGACCCAGATTTAGGTAGATAGGTCCCTGATTGAAAGCCTTTCCAGCTTGGTGAATCCATCAAGTGCAGCGCTCCAGTGATATAATTTCCAAGAACTCAAAGTCATTTCTATGCCACTACATCAGAAGAACACTTAATAATATTAGGAATAAAATCTATAACTAAAAGTTTTTTTCTGCAAAGTTAATTCTTATTCCAATACTCAATTATATTTTTTAAAATGGTAAAAGTGTTATTTTTTACCATTTTTTTCATTTAAAATATATAATATTTCAGCTTCATGATAATGTTTTATAGCAAGTCTAACCTGGGAAATTAAATACTCATTCAGAAAAATTTTTCTAAATTCCAAGCAACCAATTTACAAGTTGAACACACGAAATAATTAAATTGAGAACTCCCTATAATGTGGCATTATGTATATTATGTATATGACATATATATATACATAATAGGGCCTCTTCATCTAAATTGGCTTTCCTGCCCTGGAGGGGGGAGTGGGTAGTAATACAACTACTATCATAATACTATATTATAATAATACTATAGACTAGGGACCAAGCCTCAGATTACTTTTTTGTAAAAAAGAGAAGTTATTTCAGTTCTTTAGTTCAATACTCTAAGGTCACTCTCAGCTCTTACCATTTTAGGACTATGAACATTCTGTGTAAAAAAGTGGTACTCAAACAACTACCAGAAAGTCAGAAACCACTTCAACCAAAGAGTACCACAGACTCTTTCTTACCATTACAGCTAGATGGAAGGATGAGAAGTTTTAAAACTCACCTAAATCAATAGAACTATTCTACTTTGGATGAGCTATCAGTGAGGAAATATTTGAATTTAAGTATTTAAATACAGTCATCCCTCAACATGCATAGGTTTCATATTAGAGGTTTTGATTATTTATTTGTTGACCATCAATAATTAAAGGGAAATTTTTGGACATTTGTGGAGTACTTCAGAAAATTATAGATGACATGCATATGAAAAAAAAACTTAAAAATTAGTAAGTCATAAATACTATATATTATCAATCTATTTTATCATTTACTATCATAAGTATACATACATAGATTGATGATAAACACTCAAATTTTATTGAAATTTCTGTGTTCTGAAGAATTATGGATTCATATACTTTATTTGGGAATGCCTTCTGTTTGTGTCTCTACTATCTACATTCAGTCATATGATTTTCTTCTATTCTTGAGAATAGGAGAAGGAAATCTGATAAGCAGTTGCTACCACTATATGTTTCACTGGACAGACTCTGCAGAGTGTGCAAGATGCTAACCTCTCTTTCATATGAACTGCAACTTTTTATGGATGTCCTGTGTAGCTTTATTTGTTTTTTGTGTTGAATAAATATAATTAGAATTATTAAAAATTGAAAATCTTGGATGGGGCTTAAAGTTATTTGCAATTTTTCACATTCATGGGTATCTTGTGCCTGGGGATTCCAGACTGTCCAAAATAATATTCGATGGCTAACTAGACTTATTCATATGAGTGTTTAGCTATTTCTAAAATACAATTCAAATAAATGATTGTGGTTTCTATGTAGACAATATGATTATGATATTTTCATGTTTTAGTTTTCTTCATCAAAATCTTACTGTGGCATATGGGCGACTCTGGGTTTTTGAAATGTCAAGGAATGATTAATTATTTGTTCCTAAAGCAGAAAAGTAGATGATAGTATGTGAATAACAATATTAAAATGAGCAATATTAATGATAATAATAGAATAGGCAAGTCCACTAATAATTTTAAAAAGCCTTAAAAGGCGACTGGTGGTCTGTTAGAGAAGAACTGCATTTAAAACCATAGGCTGGTGATGAACATTTACTAAGTGCAGAGAGAAACCATCTCTATTAATGAGAATCATCCATGATCTCAATGCCTCACCATTTGCATTATGAACAAATAAGTGATCTGCCTTTTATTTGTTGTAAATCTACAATGTCATGCTAGTTTTCATCTCCATATTTTAAAATATGTGTCTGGAACTGCCAGGGATGATGTACTGATAACAGCAATTGCCAGCCAAAATTTTTCAACTTATATTTTCCTCTTAATAATTAGGCAATAAAAGTTATGCTGTAATATATTTTGCATATTGGATTAATGTTATAAAGGGATGTAATTACTGTATTTCCTGACTCATGCATGAAAATTTCATCATTTTTATTATATTAGTATATTACATGCATTGTGTTGCTTTGAACAGGGAGTTCTGAGGAAGAGGAAGAGGAAAAGAAGGATCCTTTGTGTATTTTTGTTTCTTTTCCAAAGCCAGTATGCATAGCTTTCCTAGAATTTTTTAAAAACTAACCAATTTTGAGACAAAGAAATGTGATTGCCAAGTAATGACTGTCATGACACTATCCAATCCCTAGAGAAAGCTGAAATGTGGCGAAGTAATTTTCAGCAGCCACTCTACTTTGCTCAGATATCATCCCCAAAACAGTTGGAGCTGAAGGTATAGCCTGTGCTGAATGCTTTCTCAGGTCAATTCTGTCCCTCCAGAGAGAGAGAGAGAGAGAGAGATTCAAAGTGAAGCTTGTGAAATAGACAGTGGTTGAAACAAACAATGATACATTGTGAATATACTTGGGACACACAGGACTTTGTGTGTCCTCACGAAACGTATCTCAAGGTATTCTCCTTGGTCATTCTTAGAATCCTGTTTTGTTTTGGTCTCCTAAGCCTTAAATTCTCTTTTCACCTTACATCTACCATTCATAGGCAAGATCAGAGATTTAGAGGTGGAAGAGATATTGAAAGTCATCTAGTCCACCTCTAAAAGTCTGAATTTCAGGAAACTGAGGCACAAGCAGTTAATTGCAATCACACTGGGAGTGAATGACAAAACCAGAATTTAACTTAGGTCCTTTGACTGCAAACCTGGAATTCTTTCCACCAGACTATGCTGCCTCACACTGGTTTGAAGTTATTTAAGATTAAGATTAAAAATCTAATACTTAAAATAAAATAAATCATGCACAAATAACATAATTGAATAGAGTTAATGTTATATTCTTTAGCATTCTATGTGGCAAAACCAGTTCTGAAATATATCCAATATCCATCAGTTTTGTTAGGATTTTTAAATGGTTCATATGGAACGACAATTTAATTTATTCTTGGCTTCGTCCTTTATTAAAAGGTAGTTTGGAGTAAGAGGGCCTCAGTTTGAATCTGCTACTCTTCAAGGATTTAATTTTCTGGGGCTCAGAGAATTTTTCTTTATTTGCAAAAATGAATGTGGTAGACTAAATCATATGTACTCCTGTCATATTTGGAGTCACTTCCAAAAGCATCATTTCTTCATTTGAAGTTCTGTATGATTCATTTTTTTAAAGTTCCCAGAGGATAATTTTTTTAAGTGAATACAAAAATAAGTATATATGCTGGCATATAGTCATAGTTTAGGCAACTAGGTGGCATAGTAAATAGAGTGCTGGATCTGGAAATCATCATTTTCCTTAGTTCAAATCTAGCCTCAGTTACTTGCTAGCTGTGATATCCTGGACAAGTCACTTAACTTTGTTTTAGTTATGTAAAATGAGCTGGAGAAAGAAATGGCAAACAACTCTACTATCTTTGCAAATGAGTTTATAGAGAAACACAACTGGAAAATGACTTAACAACAAAAATCTCCATAGCTATATCTGTCACTATACATCCAGTAAGCTGTCCTTATTTTCTAAACTTTGACTCAAAAAATGTCTATCATCACAACTTAGTCGATATTAAAAATATTCAAACCTGAGTTCATCAGGAAATACTTCTATTAAAATCCTTGCTCACCAGTTGCTTTTGGTGAAGCATTGTACAGTTTGTCATTGAATTCCAAAGGACAGTGGGGGGGGGGGGCAGCTTTTGTTCTGCTTCATACAGCAAACTTATGGGGTCTGCCAAAAAATAGTGTAGCTATAACTATTATGATTTAATGATAATTATTAATATCTTTATATTACTAGCTAATATATTTTCATTGTTATATATTATACAATTATATAACTAATATGCAATAATTATATTATATTAAAATAGTGTTATATTTTTGCCATATTTGCAATATTATATTTTTGTCACTTACATGACAAAAATAACTAACTATAATTAGAGTGATACAGCTGGTATCAGAATATTAGAGCAGGAAGGCATCATTTAATTCATTCCCTTTTTATACGTGAGGAAAATAAAAGCTAGAGACACTGACATGTCTAAGGGATACATAGTTAATTAATGGCAGAATTGAAATCACAGAATCATAAATATAGAATTGAATGTGACTTAGAAGTCATTTAATCAAACAGTCCTTCCTTCTCATTTAATAGATGAAGAAAACTAAGGCCAGAAAAATTGTCTTGTCCTAAGATCATATAAGTAGCAGGTAATAGAAAAACTGAGCCTAGAACTCAGGAACTCAGGACCTCTAACTTCCAAAAGCTAGTTTTTTTTATGCTCTACCACACTGATTACAATCTAGGCTTCTTAACTATTAGTGTATTACTCTTATTTTATACTTCATTGTTCTAGCATCAGTTTCCTGTAGTAGACATGTACCATTTATTTAATCTCATATAGCTCGGTCATAGTAAGAACATGAAGAAAAGTCAAATGAGAGGGGAAATTCCCTATAGCACACCTACATTTTTCACTCACTATAAATATATGGAAGTTTCCAGAGTCAACAGCTGTGGTTCAAGTTTAACAAGAAATGCCCCATGGTATCTATCTACAACTTCTGCTACTTATATATAATTTAGGAATATGATAGTAAATATGCCCACTTTCTTTTTTAAATATTTGTAAATTATTTTTCTTAAATTAACAAACATGTATTTTATCTCCTACTTCTTTCCCCTCATCCTTAGTCTCCACTATAATCACTTTCTTTGCATTCTGAACAGACTTTCCAAAAATACCTCTGGATGGGAGAGGGAAGGGAGGAAGGGTGGAACTCTGGATTCCAGACTGTCCAAAATAATATTCGATGGCTAACTAGACTTATTCATATGAGTGTTTAGCTATTTCTAAAATACAATTCAAATAAATGATTGTGGTTTCTACATAGACAATATGATTATGTTATTTACATGTTTTAGTTTTCTTCATCAAAATCTTACTGTGGTATATGGGTGACTCTGGGTTTTTGAAAGCTTTGACACAAAGATGTCTAGTATGGGTCCTGTGATAGACTGTATCTTCTGTATTAAGTAGAAAGAGGCTTATTATGAGAAGGCTGGCCTCTTTTATTTTTGGTCATAGCTATCTATGAAGGAGACAAAAATATAGCAATTTAATCCTCAGTCTAAATAACTCTCTTTTGTTTCCCTTGTGACCAAGAGAAAGAGTAGAGGCTAAAAATATCATAATTTTGAGAGCATCTACAAACAATTTAATTCTTGATATTTTTAATATGTGATGTTTGACAATGCCTAAATAGTTGACATCATGAAATGATACCTTAGAATTAGGAAAAATTGGTCTCAAATACCATCTCTGACACTTTCTATCTATATAAGTCACTTAAACTTTTTTGCTTCTCAGTTTTCCTTTTCTATAAACTGAGGAAAGTTACTTAGATGACCTCTAAATTCCACTTTACATCTATGATACTGTGATTCTATGAGTCAACATATTATATTATTGATAAACTTTGTCTTTCTCAGCTTTAAATATTGGCTTTCTCAGCTATAAATTAAACAAAAGGACAGCAAAGAGCACTTTGAGAGATTTCACCGGAATGACATGAAGAGTGGAGCTGGCTAGAGGCTGAAGAAAGCAGAGGCAGAGGCTGAAGGACAGAATCCTTGGATTTGGAGACATTCGGAGGGAGCTCTTGGAACCAAGCAGAAAGATAGACCTCTAAGCTAACCGGGCTATATTGGAGATAATAAAAGATCTGAACTTTTATCACCTGGCAGAGCTTTGAGAAGAAAAAGCTCACCACTTTTTTTAGATAGAGAAGAATAGAATTCAAAGATTGCTTTTTCAAGATGTCTCAAAACAGAAAGATTCCATAAAAATGGAAAAATAGTGTTTTTATCCAAAAAAGTTAACCAAGAAAATACCAGCAACTGCTGATTCATAGTTCTATTTTTCCCATTTCTATAAAATCTTTATGAGAACAGCCTATGAGTATTTCAAACGTTACTTCTGAGAGAAGAGAATAAGTAAGCTTTCTACAACTACATCTTTCTGATCACATAATTGACTAAAAAGGACTGAGAATATGAGATCCTGTGGTACCTATTTTTTACTGATCTTTTTAAATTTAGTAAAGTTAGTAGATAGGAGGGGAATGTATAATATGCATTGGCGAATGAAGTTCATTTTGGTTTTCTGTCACTATTTTCTTTGCATCATGTTTGTGAATTGTGGGTTTAGCCAAATGTGAATAAAGTTGTAAAACATTTTGTAAATCTTTTTTTAAAAATTACATAAATGTCCTAGTTATCACCCTAATCATTATCTTTAGAATAGCTTTAGTATTTCTATTTTATTAATTTAGTAAGAACATATTTCACTTCCTATCCAATAATTCATAGTATCATAGATTGGCAGTTTTAGAGCTGATATGAATGTTAAAAATCATTTAAGTCCAACTCCTAACTTTAAAGACAAAAATAATGTGACCCCAGGAGGTTAAATGAATTGTCCAAAGAATACTCATGTAATTAGTATCAGAGGTCAAATTTGAACTCAGATCCTTTGACTCCAAAGCTAGTATTTCTTGTTCTATACATATTGTCTTCCTAAATTAGTTTTCTCTTTTTTGAAAGCTATGTATCTTTATCTACATATCTATATATACACACTATCTAAATATGGGGAATATGGTAGAGTCTGGAAATGCTTCATTTTTTAAAGTGTTTTACTAGAAACAACATTATACTTGAAGATAGACAATTATATTTGCCTAGTAATTATTTACATTTAAATTAATTCATTTCAGTGCATAACTTGTCATAACAATTTCAGTTACTCCCTCAGAATTCCCATCAAAATTCTTTGCCCATTCATTCTTATTGACTTTTCCTCATTTGATTGTGGTTAGACTTCCTACAACTCTACTTTTTTCCTCTGCTCTTTTTATTTGCATTGTGACATAAAGGTCTTTCCAGATTTCCTTGTTATTCTTTTCCACATTAGTTACATTGTATTACATTACATTCATGTGCCACGGTTGGTTTAAGTATTTCCCTATTTTTAGACATTAGGTTGTTTCTAAGTAATTTTTTTTTAAATTATGTATGGCCTGCTATTGAAATCTTTGATTTAAGAGTACTTTAAAATATATCATGATTCTCATGGTATCAGAAATGAAGATGTTGGATCCACAGACATGATTTTAAAAAATGTTAATATATAATAATATGTTGTGTTCCAAAAATATTCTTTAAGTTTGCAGTTCTACTAGCAGTGAGTTTTTTTTACTTTTAATTCATTTTTGCTATGTATTTATTGGTGTACAAAGGTACATCAGAGTTATTTTGATTACATCTTGAAAATTAGTAAGTTTGAGAATTTTTAAAGAGATTATCAACAGTTTGTTTCCTCTATTTTTGTCTATTCATTACACATGACCATTTATATTCACTGCAAAATGGAAATGGCAACAGTAACTTTTGAATTGATCCCTATAAATGCAAATGTCAAGTTTTTATCTGTAATATTTGCCATAAATAGTTTCCCAATATGATATTTTTCTTTTGATTATATTGCTTTTGTTTTACCTGGTTTCCAGATTTTAATTTACCAGAGCAATCTATTTGTCTAATATTTTTCTATTTTATTGATTTTTTAAAAAAATCATCCCCCTCCACATTTTTCACTTTATCCACAAGAGATAAATGTTGTTCCATTCCTCTCACTGTTTCTATATTCATGTTTTTTTTTAATATTTAATTTTTTCATTTAGACAGCCAGAACTTTCCTGCCAAATTAGTAACTAGTTTTTCCATATATATATATATATATACACACACATATATATATACATATATATTAGCCTAATCCTTATCCAGTTTTTGTTACCTAATGATTTGTCAAATAGTATTCTTTTACATAGAAAGTTAGATTCTGATGTATTTAATTAATCTTTTTTTTTTTGCCCAATAATAGATAATGTTGATGATTGCTTGAAAAAAAAAGCATGGGTACACAAGACCCTATCTCCTTTTCACTTTAGAGCAACTTTTAATATTTTGCCAGTTTATTTTTCCATATGTGTGTATAATGTATATGTGCATATATATATATATGTATGTGTATGTATATATGTATGTATATATGTGTATTTATATATTCATGAATGCATAAGTATATATAATTATCCTGTTATATATACAGTATCATTGCATTAAATATATAAATTAATTTGGCAAATTGTGTTATTTTGCCACATTATTCCAGCCCATCCCTGAATAATGAATATTCATCCAATTACTTAATTCCCTTTTAATTTTGGCCATTATAATTTTAGTTCTTAAATGGGTTCTGTGCATTTTTAGCTAATTTTAAAATATTTAATGATTTGGGGTTTTATTTTATTTTTTCTTTGTTTTAAATGGTTTTTTAAATTATGTTTTCTTTATTATTATAGGCAAATAAAATTCAGATGACATTTTGAGTTAATCTTATATACTGCAACTTTGATGGATTAATTTATTGATAGAGGTAGTTGGATTTTCTAGATGCACTATCATGTCATCTGCAAAAAAAAATGTTGACTCCTTTATTTCCAATATCAATCCCTTGAATCTCATTTTCCTGTTTTATTGCAATTCTAATCATTTTTCATACTATTTCAAATAAAAGTGAAGTAGTCACCACTTTTGTAACTGTTTTTAGTGGAAATTATTCTAACATTTCTCCAATTCATATTTAGTGGAAATTATTCTAACATTTCTCCAGTGCATATTAGGTGGCTTACAGCTTAAACTAGATATGTTTTTTTATTATTTTGAGGAAAATTTTGTCTCACTCTTTTTAGTATTTTCTTTATGAATGAAAGGCTTCTAATCTGTTGCTATAATCACATATTGATGATTTTGTTTTAGAATTTTGGTTTATATGTATTATTATATTCATAGTTTTTCTGCTGAACTACTTTCACAAATCTGTTAAAAATCCAGTTTGCTCATCATGAGTAGTTTGCTTAATGTAGAACTTTCTAATAGTTAATCCATTTTTGCATCTATATTCACTAGGATAGTTGGCCTGTCATTGTCTTTTTTTTTAAAGTTGTATTTATCCTGTTTTATAATCAATATATTTGCCTTATGAAAGGCATTAGCTATTGTTCTATTTTTATGATTATGAATAATCCAAATAATACAAGGAATATTTTTCTTGGAATAGTTCTACTGTGAAATTTGGGGAGAAGCTTTTGTAATTATTTGATGTGTTGTCTTAACCTTTTTCTCATTAGTTCTTTTACTATTCCGTCATTTTGATTATTTTATTTCTTTGGTTCATTATAATCTAGTTTTTTAAATTAGAAAATCATTAGGCTATAATTACATAAAGTATTTACTAATAATATTCATGATTTGTTTTGTATTTGTTGTGAACTTTCTTATTCAGTTTATAATTTTACTGATTTATATTTTATATTACCTTTTTTTTGTTAAAATTGCTTTTATTGGTTTGCTGGTTTTATGGGCTTTTTTAAAAGAACCACTTCTTAGTCTTATTTATCAATGCAATTATTATTTCGTTTTCTATTCTATTTATTCCTTTGATTTAACAATTATAATTTCTGTAATTTCTACCAGCTTGTTTTTGCATGTTTTCTAGCACCTTCACATGCAAATTTAATTAATATATTGTCTCCCTTAATTATTAGAGAAGACACTAAATTATATAAATTTACCTATATGAATCCCTTGTGCTGTATCTATAGGTTTTGATATGTCCTTTGTTATTATAATTGTCTTTTAAATATTCTCTTGTAATTTTTATGATTATTTGATCCAATCATTGTTCAATAAAATAGATTGTTTTTCAGTTTCCATGTAGTTTTGTTACTTTTGCTAATGTTATTGTTAATTAGTTCTAATTTTATTGCATTATAATCTGAAAATATAATTACATGATTTTTGCCTCCAAATTTGTGAGAATTCTCATTGTATGATCAGTTTTTGTGAGTTTATTGTTTTAATCTGTATTAACTGCTTTACCATTAGAAAATTGGAATATGTTTTCATTTGTGTCATTTATAATACAAATGTTAATAGAAACATTTGACAATTTCTATGATGGAGATTATACACTTAATTCTTTAAATACGTACACATATAAAGATATTCACATATATTTATGAGCATGAATAAAATCTTAACAATTAGTAGTAGATCAAGGATATAATTATATTTTTTGCATTCCTATCATTCAGATACTTTACATTTTTTTCTTTTATTACTTGTATTTATTTAGTTGTAGATTTTCATTGATAACTTCTTATAGGTAGTAACTCTTTGAAGTAAATGCTTCTGTTTCACAAGAATGTGCACATGATTTCAGGGACTGCGATTTTAGTAAACAAATTCTATTTTTTGAGACTGCAATTTTTGGGGATGAGGAGACTATATCTAATGTTCATATGAGACTAACAGGATAAGATAAGGCAGTTTGAGGATTTTCTGGAATTTCTCAGATTTGGGGAAAGAACTCCGGCTGGAAGTAGGTATTTTTACATTATACATCTAGATTGTTGATGCCATAGTCTCTTTATGTTCTTGTACTTTAAGACACCAGGGCAATCCTAAGAATAGAAAATCTTTTTATGTTATTATTTAATTTTTTAAATTAATAAGTTTATATCTTATTTGCCTCCCACCTTTCATTCCAAAAAAGAAAAAAAATTATTTGGACTCAGGTTTTTTTCTAATTCCAACACTCTAGCTGCCCCACCTAGCTGCCCCACCTAGAGTTCATAAGTCTTGGAAAGTTGTTTTTTTTTTTTTTTAACCATATTGTTATTGTATAAATTGTTATCCTGGTTCTGTTTACTTCATTTTCCATTAGTTCATATGTCTTAAAGTTCCATTTCTATGGAATACAATAGTATTCTGTTAAATTTACATGCCATAATTAGTTCAGATATTTCCAAATTGATAAATTCCCTTATTTCTAGTTCTTTGATAACATAATAATAACTTCTATAAATAGTTTTGTACATACCAATTTTTTCCCTCTTTCTCTGAGCTCTTTGGAATATAAGTCTGGTAGTGGTATTGCTGGTTCAAAAGGTATGAACATTGAAATAACTTTCTGGTGACAGTACCAAACTACAAGAGTTCACAGCTTTATAAGTGCATTAACATGCTTATTTTCTCACATTCTCTCCACCATTTTTCATTTTCTGTTTTTGTCAATTTTACTAGTTTACTAAGTGTGAGAAAACAGCTCCATTCTGAGGTACTAAGTCTTTCCATGCAGCAAAATTTTTCTCTTTTTAAAAATAATCTTCATGTTTTCTCCCTCTCCTGTCCTTTTCCTCTATTTTTACTTTTTTCCTTCTTTTTCTTTTCTGTTTCAGTAGGATGGGAACAAGTCAGTTGGTATTGACAATTCAGTGGCAATACATCGTTAAGGCTAGCTTTTCCTTGATTTTTAATGCTCTTCCATTTTCGACTTGCTCCCTATCTCATATGTTTAGACATGGTTAACCAACATGGTAATGACCGCAGGTTGTCAAAGGTTGGACCAATCTCAGACAAGTGGTATTAAACTCAAGGTCCAGTATGACCATAGGACCATTTACCTGAACTTGGCCACCTGAACTTTTGACCACAACCTTCCATGCACTCAACCACTGATATGTGGAAGGGTAGTGACTCCATATAGATGAAAAGAATACAGCACTGAAATCACAGATCCTTTGAAAACTTGAAAAGTAACTGCCTAGAAATGAAATTTTTTTTTGCCCTGGAAACAAATGTTGCTGATGTTCCTATTAAAAGTTATTTGTAAACTTATTTCCATCAAATAATACATTTTGTTGACTCAGCAGAGTGCTTTAACATTCCAAAGGGACATTTTCTTCCTTATTGGGATATCCTTTTCTGAAAGTCATTTCAATTCTGCTGTAATCCACAGTAAAGACTTTGACTGATGAATCAGACTTATGTTGAGTATCACAGCAAGAATGAACATCGGACCTAAAGCTAATAACCCTTACTTTGAGAGATGTGTTTGTTAAAATTACATTCAACTATAAGTTCATGAAAGTGGATTGAAAACAGTGAGCCTCAGTCAGCAAATAATTATCTCCTAAATTAAAACATTACTCTCTCTGTTTGTTCATTATCTGTTAGCTTTTCTGTAACATTTGTTTAAAAAAAGAAACCATGGAAAAAACTGAACAAGTCACATTTTACCATCTTTACAGCATCATTTATCTGCATTACAAAGTTATTCAAACTGAATCAAAAGTACTATGATTCAATGACAGTTAAAAAAAAAGAATAACTTTTGAAATGTATTGATTGGTCAGGCTTATTCCATGTTTTTTATCTTCTAATTGATATACTAAAAAGGAATGAAAAGGAACAGTTGAATTTAATATAAACTAAAATTAGTCTGATCCTTATCTAAATATTTGTTCCTAAATATTAGGAATAGCCAAATGTACAAATTCAAACTTTTAATCATTGAGGCTTTGTGGACTTCATTTGGGGCATCTAAGTGCCATAGTATGTATAGTCCTGAGCCTAGAGTCAGGAATTCTCTATCTTCCTGAGTTCAAAAGTGGCTTCAGACAGTTACCCTGAACAAATCACTTAACCATCATCTGCTTCCTCATCTATAAAAGAGACTTATAATCTTTGACAAGAAAACCCCACATGGGATCACAAAGAGTTGGGCACAATTAAAATATGACTGAACAACAAGAGTTGAACTGAATCAAAGTTCATTTCCAGGCAAAATTACTCAAAAGGTCCTTTTGAGGACAGGAAGAAAAGACTGTAACACAAGTGGTCATGACTAGAGACCAGCCAGATAAATGTCAGTCAAAGAAAGAGGAAATTATTTAATCTGGAGAAAGGAAGATCCAGGTAAGATGGAATAGCTATGAAGTGAGATATGATAACTGTCTCCAAATATTTATTCATGATTTTCAGATAGTCTAATGATTATATTCTTCTTTTTCTACTCTTCTTCCTCCTTTTCCTATTCATTTTGCCATAATATTTTTGTCTCCTTAAATCATTGCTTTCTTTTTAAAATAAAATTTATAAAGCATTTATTAAGTGCTTTGTTGTTCAGTCAGATTCTTCATGATGCCTTTTGGGGTTTTCTTGGCAAAGATAACTGAAGTAATTTGCCATCTGGTTGTCTTCTTCTAATCTTCCTCCTCCTTTTTCTATCCATTTTGCCTTAATATTTGTTGTCTCCTTAAATCATTGGTTTCTTTAAAAAATTATAAAGAATTTATTAAGTACTTTATTGTACAGTTGATCTGACTTTTCATGACCCCTTTTTGGTTTTGGTTTTGTTTTTGGCAAAGATAACTGAAGTAGTTTGCCATCTCCTTCTCCAGCTCATTTTATAAATGAGGAAACTGAGCCAACAGGTAACTTGCCCAGGGGTCTGGGCCCCTGCTCTGGAGCTGGATTTCAATTCAGGTCCTTTTGAGTCCAGGCCTGGCACTCTGTCCACTGCACCACCAGCTGCCCCTTAAACCATTGCTTTCTATTTGTTATTTTTAAAGTTTCAGGGAGTTTATTTCTTAGGTCTGGCTATTCTAAGCTATTACTTCTCTTTTTTTGTTTTTTCCTGTTGCTAACATATTTTATATCACCAGTTTCATTTCTTCCAGGAATTCAAATTGTTCTTATGCTCAGGAAATTCTTGTACATGAGGCTCTATTTGGATTTTTTATGAAGTTAGTCTCTTCTGGGTATACTTCATGTGCTTTTCTCAGTTCTTTATTTCTTCATTGGGTAAAGAGTTTTCTTCTGTTGCTCTTTGGCCTCTGTTTCTGGATTGGAACTTTGTCCCCTCCTCTACTCTCCAGTGATATAAGCAGGCCCTTGATGCTGTGGTTAAGACTAGGCCTACTCTTTCCAACAATGAGATGATTCAGGCCATTTCTAATAGATTTATGATGGAGAGAGCTATCTCCAAAGAGAGTACTGTGGGGATTGAATGAAGAACAAAACATAGTATTTTCATCATTTTTGTTGTTGGTCGCTTCATTTTTTTTCCTTTTTGATTTGATTTTTCTTGTGCAGCATGATAAATGTGGGAAAATGTATAGAAAAATTGCACATATTTAACATATTGGATTACTTGATGTCTGAAGAAGAAGAGAGGGATGGAGAAAAATTTGTAACACAAGGTTTTGCAGGAGTGAATGTTGAAAACCTTTTGCATATATTTTGAAAATAAAAAGCTATTATTTAAAAAAAAGACTAGGCCCTAACTTGTGCAGAAATGACCACGGTTTGATTCAGTACCTTTGTGGCACAACTTGGGTTTGGTTTTAGCTCCCTCTCTGTCTTCTTCTTCTTACATAGTTCCAAACCTGGATTTGCTCTGTCCCATGCTATGAGTCTGCAAAGTCCCACTCAGGTAATGTGGATGCTTACAGCAGGAATTCTGGAAGATCACATATAATTGTCTTCTCTTTTTTCATACTGTGACCTAGGTTTGGGCAGTCAGGGTACCAGTTTCCCGAGTATGGCTCTTGGCGCAGAGATGCTTGGGAGCTAGTCTGGCCCTGTTCTCTAAACTTGGTCTTACCTTATCTCCATCTCTGAATCTTCTACTTTCTCCTAGAAAAGAGTTTCCATTATGACATTCAGCAAGATTTTTTCCATTTTTTTTGTGCAATCCTTAATTAGATAGAAGACCTTACAGCTATTTCTTTTCAATTTTATCACTTTTTCTGCTACATTTTTAGAGCTTTTCTGGGGTGTTTGTGGGGAATCTGAGTTCTCCTAAATACTAAAACACTTCAGTTTTCCTAAAATCCTGTTTTCCAGTATTTCAAAAGCTATTATTCATTTGGTTTTGCCCCAAAATGCAGAATTAGGACCAATGGGTACAGCTTTCAGGAAGGTAGATTTGGAGGCAGCTAAAATTGTTAGAAATATATTTGACACAGAAAATCAGATATCGAGGACATTTTATTAAAGAAGAATTTTAAGGAATCTTTTTAACATTTCTGTCCAGAAACAGGCTCTACTCCTCTTCAGGAAGAGCAAACACTGAACACAGAAGTTTTATACTTGTTAACTTGGCACAACCTCTCCCTTCAAAGACTGGATAGATCCATTCCTTTTTGGATTATAATCTTTTTGATACTCCCACTATATGTTTCCCCCTAAATATGTATAAACATGTTCCTTTTCCTCGTCATAATCCCATGTTCAAAAATGGCAGAAAACTCCTCCAAAGGAGTAGCTTATTTAATATTCAATTAGTCTATTAAGCAGGCACAATAATGATTTAGTCAAATCATGTCATTGATCCCAACTAGTTTAGGTTGGACTGCTATTATCTTAAATTTTTGTGGTTTTCTCAGAACCATAAATTTTTTTCTGATTGGCTAAATTCACTTATGCCTTCCTATCTTCCCAATTCCTTGTTTGCTCAAGGATTCTAATTGCCCTAAAGAACCTTAACCTTCCTTACCCTCTCACCTTCTGAAAAGCTCTTGGTTAATGGTACTCACTATCGTACACTACTTGAAAGCCTGAAACATTGTGGAAACACAACTTTTCAGTATTTCTCATGCAAGGAAAATCTAGCTTATTTTTGGGGACATGTTAAAGTTGGATCCCCTTAAGAGTTAATGGATTTTCCAGCTGTTGAGGTCTTTAAGTAGGGACTGTATTCAAGGCTACTGTGGAAAAGACACTTGTTCAAGTACTATTTAGCTTATAGAGTTCCTTCCAACTCATGTTCTACAATTCCCACAATTCTGTGATTTCAAATCATTATGAACAATCTTGTGACCTCAGTAAATGCTTTAAAAGGTTTTGCTGTATTCTTATTGTAAATTATGAGATGTGCTCAGTTATTGTAGGATAATATCTTGGATACTAAATCATATAAGGAAAATTTATTTTAATAATAGCTTTTTATTTTCAAAATATATGCAAAGTTTTCAACATTCACTTCCTGCAAAACCCTGTGCTTCAAACTTTTCTCCTTCCCTTAGACACTTCCCTAGCTCACCCAGATAGCAAGCAAACCAAAATATGCCAAACATGTACAAATAATGAACATTAATTAAGCACCTTTTATGTGTCAGTGACTGTGCTAGATAGTAAAGATGTAAATACAAAAAAAAAAAAGATAATCCCTACCCTCAAAGAGTTTATATTTTACTAATGGGGCATAAGGCATCCACATATCAGTAAATATAGGAAATAAGCAAAATTAATTCAGTGATGAGGAGGTAGGGAAACAAGCAACTGGGAGAATCAGGAAACCCATCCTGAAAATGGCATTTGAGATGATCTTTGAAATGATTCAGATGTTCCAAGAGGCTGAGGGTAATGAGCAAGAGTATTTCAGGTGTGGTATGTATCCTATGGAAACTCACAGACACCAATAATATTTCTATATGATGAGTCATGATCTGCACTGCCCATCTCCTGATAGAGAAGTGATGGATTCAGGATATATAATAAGACATAAATTTTGGGCATGGCCAATGTGAGAATTTTCTTTGCTTGATTATTCATATTTGTTACAAATGTTTTCTTCAATGTGCCTAATACATGACAGGTGCTTAATAAATATTTATTAATTTAAGTGATTTATTGAACCATACACGGTTTTGCTGGATAAATAATTCTTGGTTGTAATCCTAGCTCCATTGCTCTCCATAATAACATATTCCAAGTGCTTTAATCCTTTAATATAGAAGCTGTAAATTCTTGTGTTATCCTTACTGTGGCTCCACTATACTTGAATTATTTCTTTCTGGATACCTTTAATATTTTCTCCTTGATGTAAGAGTACTAGAATTTAGCTATACTATTCCTGCAAGTTTTCATCTTGGGATTTCTTTCAGAAAGTGATCAGTGGATTCTTTCAATTTCCATTTTACCTTCTGGTTCTAGAATATCAGGATAGTTTTCCTTGATAGTTTCTTAAAAGATGATATTCAGGCTCCTTTTTTTAACATGACTTTCAGGTAGACCAATAATTTTTAAATTATCTCTTCTGAATCTATTTCCAGATCAATCGTTTTTCCAATGAAATAGTTTGCATTTTTTTCTAATTTTACTTTTTTCTTTTATTGTATCTTGATTTCTTCTAAAGTCATTAGCTTCAATTCTAATTTTAAGAAATTATTTTTGTCAGTGAGCTTCATATCTCCTTTTCCAAATGACCCAGTTTTGTTTGTTAAGGCATTATTCCCCTTGTTAGCTTTTTGTATTTCCTTTAGCACCACTTTAAATTTTCATGGTCCTTTTTGAGCTCTTCCATGTCCTGAACCCAATTCTTATTTGGCTGTAGGAGCTTTGACTTTGTCATCATTTTTTGAACATGTGTTTTGATCTTTCTTGTTACCATAATAACTTTCAATGGTCAGAAATTTTTGTTTGCTGATCATTTTTCTAGCCTATTATTGTACTTTTAAACTCTTTGTTAAAGTAGAGCTCTGTTTCCAGCATGGAGGTGTATTGTCCCAAGCTTCAGAGGTTTGGGGCAACTGTTTTCAACGATCCTTCTTGGGACTTGACCACAAACTCTCTTCTGGCCTGGAGCTGTTAGGAGTGTCCCTGCCCCACTGTAGCCTTAAGAGCTAATGTGCTGAAGCAACAGAGTCCTGCTTTGCTGATACCAGCACCAAGACTGGGGCCAGGGCTAAGCTGTTGCAGTCTGCACTGGGACTGCAAGCAGGACTCCCACCCTGGTGCCATGGACCCTCTCCACTGACCTTCCAAGTCCTCTCTGGTGTCCCTGGGAGGAGAGGCCCAGAAGCCAGTAGTACTTCCCCAATTCAGATTCAGATGTCCTCCCTCACCGATGCTGGGGCAGGGACTGGGGCTAGATTGGTGTACATGTGCTGGGATTGCACATTGGATTTCCATCCTGACTCCACAGAACTTTACTGCTAACCTTCAATGTCCTCTTTGGTGTCTCTGGGCTGAAAAATCAGGAAGCCATCAGTATTTCCACTAATTCAGAAGTTGGACCTAGGGCTTAGACACTTTTAATTTAGGACTTAATTTGTGCTGACCAGAAACTGAGTTAGATCCAAAGATTGATTCAAGAAGTTTTCTCACTGTCATAGATTTCAAAAAACCCATATGTATTATTTGAAAACTAACCCCATGCCAATCAACTATTGTTTCTAAGTTCCTTTATTTAAGTATTTTGGGGGAAGGACACCTTTTTTCTGATTTCAGAAAGTTAAATGGTTGTGCCACAGTTCTCTTCTAATTGATCTGATTCATTTCTCCAATTGTCTTGACTCAGTTTCCCTAAATTGGTTTTGCCTCAGTTTCTCTAATTGTCCTGATTGTTTCCCTAATTGTCTTCAGTTTCCCTAATTGTTCTGCCTCAGTTTCCCTAATTGGTTCTGTCTCAATTTCCCTAAATTGTTCTGCCTCCATTTCCTTAATTGTTCTGCCTCAATCCCCTTAGTTTCAAACCCCTCCCTCCAGTTCATGAAGACTGATATAACTCAGGGCTATTTACTCAGAGATTATAAATTGTCAATGTGTAAACTCAAAAAGGGGAATCTAGACTTTCTGTCTCTAGTCAGACACTTTCTTAACTCCCAGTTTGTTAGAATTTATGGTCCTACCCCACAACTTGTCAGAGCCAAGTTGATGGTTCCTGCCTGGAGATTCCCACCCACCAGAGTTTGGACTCCATCCCCTTGCTTTTGTTAAGCTACTGTGTATAAATATGTCATTGAAAACTTGCATTGGCTGTTGGATGCAGGCTGGATGCTGACTGGATACTGGATTCTTGGAGACAATAGTCTCATTCAGCCCTGGGACCAAACCATGGATCCATTTTGTCCCAGTAAATCTCTCCTTTTCAAATAAATTATTAAATGCTCTAATCTCTATCTTGTATCAGTTTCTCTGGCATTAAATTTGGAGGCCCCAGCGAGATATTAGAAACTGAGTCAGGACAATTAGAAGAGAACTGTGGCACCACAAAACCTATTCACTCCCCTCCTCCCAATCCTAATTTTTCTTCCAATTAGAAATCAGATTACCTAATTTTGTATCCTGGTTAATTGCTTTCTTTTAACTAATTGGTCTTTTTTGACTAATCATTTTTAAGGTATACAAATCTGTCTCCCCTGTATGTAGGTTTCAATCCTAGGCTGAGGAGATTTGGTTCAAATGTATTATGCAATTAACGTGCATTGCTTAATAAATCAATATTCTCAGAAGTTCCAGCCTTTGATCAGTCATTTTATTTTTGCTCTATTTGCCACATTTCTGTCATAAAATTCTTTGGTTACATCCATTACTCCTATTCTTTTTAGACCTTCTCGTTGGTTCTATGTTGCAGCCTCCTTATACCCCACCACGAACTTTTCCATTGATCCATGTACAATGCTTGCCTTTAGTTCTTCACAAGTAATGATGTCTCAGGGTTCAATGCTACTCAGCAACACCAGTAAAATTTTTGTTTTGAAAAGGTAAGTCTTTTCTGTTATGGGGAACCTAAGGTGAGTCAAAGTTTCTTAAACACACTCCAACCTGTTCTTCCTCCTCGTTTTTAACCATGGTTATAGATCACTGTTCATCTCTACTATCTTATACATCATATTGAAAAAGCTTTCTAGGTATTTGTTTAGATATTTTTCATCCATTTGATCTTTCCTGTGTGGATGGATAGGCTATACTCTTTTGAATTGATTACAGATCTCTTTCAGCAGGTCATTGAGTCTTAAGACTCAATGTTTGTCCACAAACAGAAGTATTTCCAGGAACTCATTAACCATAAGAATCTCTTCTTGATCTGGACTCTTGCACTGAGTCTCCTCCATCACAGGGGTTGATATTTTGGGCTAACATACATCTATTTCATGCCTCACTTGATATTTATTATCAAAAGGCTATTGGCCAGTTATTTCTTCTCTGGAATCCTGAATAATCTTGACATATGGATTGGAGACACTTTGAAATAAACTGTTAAGGAAGCTGTAAGATAGTGTTTTGTTCTACCAAGTTAAATGCTTTGTTGTAATCAAGAAACCATAAGCACAATGGGAAGAGATATTATCTCCACTTTTAGTCATTTGTGAAATAAGGATGAATCAGCTGTGAGATATGGTAAATCATTGAATATTGCTTATAAAAATCTGTTTGTTCTCTACTGAAACTCTCACTGAAGCTACTTTCAATTCACATAGAGGTGACTCATTTGATATCGATGAAAAAGAAGGAATATAGGTTGTTAAGATGGAATAACATTTGAGATTGTTTTTTATCTCTTTGGTTTTTTTCCTGTCCTTCAGAAACCTAGTGTATTGGTTCCATGTACCTTCACAATTATATTTTGCCTATATATACATGAGCCAATTTGGTGACTTTTTCCATCTTTGTCTTTAGTACCCTTTCTTCACATTCTGAAAGTACCTCAAAGATTGTAGGATCCCAGTGTGATGGTTCCACTCTCCGTGCTGAAAACATTTTATTGAAATGATTTTCACAAATATTTTTCATTCCCTTCTATTCACTGTCTTCTCTCCGCTCTTTCCAATTTTAATCCTTGAATGCTATTGGGATGACTTTGTTGAGTTGGATATCTTGCCAAACTTGCCTTAAACAGATTTCTTCCCTAGAGCCCTTTGTTTCTCTGTTTTATGAAATGATATGCTCATAATCATCTGTTATTCTTCATTTGTAAAATTTTGTAGGTGGTTTTATATTCTAACTTGATATTTTATTTGACACTCAGCTTGCCATTTGGCAAGTAAGTTAGATATTTGCTAAAATACATTTAGGGCTTTTGTGGGGTTTTTTTGTTTTGTTTTAGTTAACTAATTTACACTCATTTTAACTTCTGGATGAAATTATTGTAATCAGAGACATTATTTCTGTTGTATATTTCTCATTTTTAATTTTTTCACTAGCTTATTTAAATAATCTAAGATTAAATTTTAATTATGTGACATCTTTTTTTTCTTTTAATTATTATTGTTTGATCTTATTTATCATAGATCCTGATCTCAGGTCTGACAAATTTATAGTCTGTGTGCCACTTCAGAGATAATTCTAATGTTAAGTCCTTTCCTGTTTGTTAAAATATAGTTAATTCATTCTTTGTGATGTCATTTGGTACTTACCATTATGCCTACCAATTCTATACTTTAAAAAATATTCATGATGTGAATTTGGCAGTGATACCCAGAAATAGAAATGATTACTGTTTAGAAAATTCTATTGTTTTAGAAAGTTAAAAAGCTGCTTACAATCCAGAAATGAGATATGCTGATCAACCTGTTAATCAACAAGCATTTATTAATCAGCTCCTATGCAAAGGTACAGAGACAGGAAATGGAATTAACTCTGAGGAATAGCAAGGAGGCCAATTTGGATGAAGAGAAGATTTCATGGAGATATAATATATAATTAAGTTGGAAAAGCAATTTAGAGTAAAGTTGCAACAGACTTTTAAGTATTAAGGAAAGGAGTTTGCATTTGATTCTAGAATTAATGAGAAACCACTGGAGTTTATTGAGCAAAGGTCTCTGCTTTAAGTATATAGTTTTCACAGTTGAATAGATGTTGGATTGGGAGAGAAAAGACATGTATGAGTGAGAGAAATGTTGAGGTAGAAATGACTAATTAGGCAACTGATATAGGTAAAGAAGGGTGACGTGAAAAAGAGATAACTTTTAAGGTTGCAAATCTGACTAAATCTGGGTGATTAATAATTATACTGTTCTCAGCAGAGATAGCAAAATTCAGAAGATGGTTGGGTTTAAGGGAGGAGAGATAATGAAATCCATTTTGAGCATATTCAATTTGAGATGTCTGCAGAATATCCAATTCTAAATGTCCCATAGGCAATTTATGATACAGGGCTTGAGATTAGGAGAAAAGAGAAGTAAATATAAATCCAGGAAGTCATCTGCATACGGATGATGATAGAACCTGTGGGAGCTGCTGAGGTCATAAAGAAATAATAAAGAAAGAAGAGACTCAGATCATCCATGGGAGATACCATAGATCTGGGATATATCATGAAAAATGATCCCGTAAGAGACTGAAGTGAGATCAAGTTAAAAGGATTAGAACTGAGAGAAAGTAACATCATGAAAATCCCAAATATGAGTATCCAAGAGAAGATGGGTAACTACTTCACAAAATTTAAACAGTATAAATCTCAGAAAAAAAGGATTGAAAAAGAGATCATTGGTAATATTAGAATAGCTTCAGCTGAGGGAGGAATTTGGAGAGCAACAGGATTAACTGTTCATATTTATATGCCATTCAGGTTTGTAAAATATTCAAAATAACTGTCTGAAACAATGTTCATAGTATTATCTAATTTATGAAAAAACTTAAAATGTCATATCTGTGTTATCATAGCTATTCTAAGAGACAGAATTTGAACCCATTTCTTCTGACTCAAAGTCTCATGCCATATCATACTTCTCTCTAATAAAGTGACTTACTGGCACCAAACCATTTACCACATAAAAAGTTACAACTTGGAGAGATTTAGAAATCATATAGTTCAATTTCCTCATTTTACAGATGACAAATTTAGACCCAGGGACATGGCAAAAGGTACATATATAGTATTTTGCATTTGATTGCAAATTCCTATTAGATCACACCCTAAAATAAGAGTTCTTAATCGTTTTGTGTCATAAACTTTGACAGTCTAGTGAAGTCTGTGGATCTTTTTTCAAAATAATGTCTTTGTATGCATAAAACACAAGAGATAAAAGAGAAACACGGTTATCAAAATGTTAAAAAAAAATCCACTGATCCCTATTTAAGAGCCCCTACAACTATAACTTCTTTTTAACATTTGGAATTGGGGAAGATGTGAATCCATTTTGACTTTTAAGGGGTTTTGTTGCTGAAATACCAGGAGAACATAATCAGTTGTCACCTGTAAATCTGCTTCATGTACTCTAATCCTGAGGACAAACTTTTAGAGGTATAAATGGTTAGAATGCTAAGCCTAGGATCAAGAAGAACTCTGTCCAAATCTTATTTGGGACTTTTCTACTAAATCAGAGAGAGTTTTATGAGAGGGGAATTCCTTTAGCAGAAGTACTGCTAGTAAAATCAAAAGTCCTTTATGTATTTCAGATTTTGATTGGTTGGAGAATAGGAAGAAGAGTTTGTTTGTATTGACTTTTTAGGTTGTTAACCAGATAGACAAGCTCCCAATTTACCTGACTTCAGAAGCTATTACAATTTTTTATTTTTCTCAAGAGGAAAAAAATGTGCTAAGCAGAGTGCCAAAGAAGCAGTGACACATGCATAGAAAATGAGTTGCGATATGTCAAAGTACATTGGATTATTTAACAAAATGTGTTATGATGATTTTGTAAGTATAGGTGTGATTAATCAAACTTTTGTTATGGCTACACAGCACTAAGTAAAAATCAGGGAAGTTTAGTCTATTAATATGATCAATGGAGACAGCTCATCTGGATAACTTATGTTACAAGATAGATTTTTTCTCAACCTAATTTATCCTACTTAGCTCTTTATACTGACTACATTAACAGAATAAGGATCAAAACATTGTATATATTTTTATTATAGTTTTTTACTTACAAGATATATGCATGGGTAATTTTTCAGCATTGACAACAAAACATTATATCTTGATTATCTTGATAGTATTAGGAGGAAGAATGGTTTAGTCCTGGGAGCATGGTATGGTAGAAAGAACACCTGATTGAAGTCAGAAGACATGGATTCATATCCTGTCTCTAATGCTTACTACATGTGTGGACTTTGAGCAAAGCATTCCTCTAGACCAGATCATTTCATCAAAAGTGAAGGTGAATCCCTTCTCAATAATATTTTTAAATAAATAAGGAGATATGTAGGATTACCCTCAAATTTATATTTGAAAAATAGTTATAAAAATATTTTTAAGTGAGTTCATGAAGCCTAGGATAAGAATTTCTGTACTAGAGGCTTTGTACCTTTATTCTAACATAAATAATTTAATTATAATACATATAACCCATATCATATAATATATAATAATAAAAATAATATAATGGAGAAAAAGATAAACTGGTATTAATAAATAGCTATTAAAAGAATCCTTTATTTCATCTCTTGCATTGTGGCTACCTAGCTCTTCATAGCTCAGTTTTCTGGTCTACCTATTCTGCCATTGGTTCTTCAGTCAATTAGCATTAGCATTGGCAGCTCTCTGACCCAGTGATTAGAATACTGACCCTGGAGTTGGAAAACCTGAATTCAAATTTTGCCTCATTCACTTACTAGTCACTTAATCTTTATTTGTCTGTGTTTTCTCATCTATAAAGTGAGGATAATAATAAAAACTACTTCACAAGATTGTGAAACAAACACAAATGAGATATTTGTAAACACTAGGTATAAGAGCTGGCACATAATAGGTGCTTAACAAATACTTGTTCTTTTCCCTCCCATTCCCATTTAGTTATTAATTCTTCTATCTATTATTAACCTGTGTTTGCAAATATCAATAAGTTTAGGGATGTTATCTTATTTTCTTTCCAGGAAAGCTGGGAAATCAGGGACCCCTCAATGTTCTGACCATTTCTGACACTTCTCACCTTTCATTGTATCACAGAAAAAAAATTTTTACTTAAAAGAAATACAAAATGGAATTGAGTAAGTCACTTTAATCCCTAAGCTGTTTATAAATCCAGGGAATTACTGTCTTACACATGTAGGCTCCTTACAAGATCTAATTTGACTCTCTACTGCTGTACAGAAATAGGGAAGAAAGGAATAAGTATTTCTTTTTTCTTTTCCTACCATTCCTTATAGTCCTTGAGGCAGGGGTTTGCTGATGTCTGCTTACCCTAGCTAAAAACAGATTGTTCAGTTTTTAAGTGTGAGAATTTACACCTCAGAAATCCACAAACACTACAAATCAAGACCTGACATGTTTTTTTTTTAAACTGTCTAGACTTAAGAACATGATGGAGAAAATGTCAACAATGTAGATTAAACCTAAAAGTATATCTTACTGCACATTTTTAGAGAGCAGATAGTTAAACATTACCGGCACACAACTATTTATGAGTACCCTAGTTTATTAAGCAAGATGAGCTCCAGAGATCTACAACACTTAGTAACTTGAAACTTTGGGCAAGTCACTTAAATTTTCTCAACCTCCCTTAGTGCTTTGCCTGTGGAAAAAATGACAAGGAGTAATTGTTAGAAGCCTTGATCTCCCTCCTAAATCTGAGATCTGTATTTCTAAATGTGTATTGTACATTTCCACCTTTTGTTGTCTGTGGTATCTCAGACTTCAAAATAAAAGACTGAAATGATTATCTTTTTCTTTATCTTCCTTACTTTTCTTGTATTGGAAAGCTCAGTGTCATATTTTATTCCTCCTTCTTCTTATAGCCAACAGATGCCAAATTGTGTCAATTTTGCTTCTATATCTCTTCTTTCAATGCAGTATCACCACCCTGGGGCAGCCAGGTGGAGTGGTGGATTGAGCACCAGGACCTGAAGTCAGGAAGAATTTAAATCCTACCTAAAATTTAATCCTATTTGTCTCATTTCCTTATCCATGAAATAAAGCCACACTGGAAAAGGAAATGGCAAAATCACTCTAATATAAAAAACCCAATGGAAAAAATCCATGGGGTCATGTAAAGTTATACATGACTAAACAATCACCTTAGCTTTGATTCTTGCTTCTTTCACTAGGATTCTGCAATATTCTCCTACCTCATCTCCCTGCCTCGGTACATTTAACACTTCACTCAGCCTTCAGAAGTGAGAGTCCAAACAGGACAGCCAGAGAGGATATCCAGAGCAAAAGATGGAATATTCATGGAAAAGCTTCAGGTAAATGTCACTGGATGAAAGAGTACATGTTGGAAGAGTAAGGTAGAAGAAGAATAGAAAGGTAGATTTAGTCTAAGTTATGAAGGGCTTTGAATGTCAGAGGAATTTGTATTTGATCCTGGAGGCAATAGGAAACCCGTGGAGTTTAATGAATAAAGGAATTAATTACATGATCTGATCCATACATTCGGAAAATCACTTCAGTGGCAGAATGGAGAATGGATTAGAGTGGGTAAAAATTAAAAGGTGCAGTCAGCTCACTATATTTTCATGTTCTACAAATATGATGCACCAAACTTTTGGCCTTTTGAAAAGCATAGACTCCAAATAAGAGGAAAAAACCTACCTTATATGGCGCTTTAAGATTAGCAGAATAATTTATAAATTACCTCATTTGAAAATAGAGAAACTAAGAAATTTTCTCATAAAGAGAAGCATTTATTTGTATCAGTCGAAAGCTAATGAACAAAAAAGATATTTTTACAGAACTGGTTAGGAAATTCAAATTTCTATTGAGAAGAGATCATCTTTCATCCTTTGCTGAAATAATAAAAATATCAATTTCCATGGTAAATTTATTTAACACAACAAAAACAAAATATAGAACATATGTTTTTGACTACATTTTGGAAGATGACAAAATATTTTATTTTGGGTTTTCTTTCAAGAGGATATCAATAAATTATATCTATTTTTACTTGTTCTCTTGTACTAATTTGTCTGAAGTTTTCTTTAATAATTTCTTGAAATATGAAGCCATGTTTTTTTTTTTAATTGATCCTGATTTTTTCAGGTAGTCTAATGATTCTGGAATTCTCTGTTCATATTCTCTTTTTCCAGATAAAGTGATATGATACATCACATACTTTGTTCTATTTTTTTCAATCTTTTTACTTTGTTTTAATTTTTTTTTTAGCGTTGCCTACAATCACTAAGTTTTAATTGGTCCATTCTAATTTTCAAGGTCTGTTACTTGAATAAGGTTTTGTACTTCTGTGCTGAAGTACTGATTTTCTTTTCAAGTTTTTCCTGGGAAACTATCATTTCATTTACAATAGAATTTTTTTAAAAACAAAAAAACCTTGTCCCCTTTTATTTCTTCTAGTAATTCTAATTGATCATGTGATCAAGCAGTATTTTGTACTTTTATTTTTCTTTTGGCTTTGCTTATATGTGTTTTTAGACGTGCTTTTTTGCTCTGTTTCTGTCTTGGGCAGTAAACATCATCAGAATAGTCCCTTATTTTTTGTTTACTCATTTTCCACTTTTACTTTCAAGACTGAGGATCATGTTTGGATTTCTTTTGTCAGGACTGACATGGCTCTGCATTTTTCTAGCCCCATCTTCTCTAGGGTCCTCCAGCTTTAGGCTTAGGGGGTTGAGAACTGTGTTCTTCCAGAATCACAGGAGCAATTTGAATCAGGAAACCCTTCTGAGCTTTCCAGGATCCAGACCCCCTGTTTCTGTCTAGGCAAACATAGCTCTCAGGTTTGGCCCTGTATGATGTTTGAATCTCAGTCCTCTTCTAGAAAACTTCCCATACTACTGGCCTAGGCTTAAGACTCAAATTGATGCATTATTTGCTTTGTCCTTCTAAACTGCCAAAATCTGTTTAAGGTCTAGGCCTAAATTTTAGCTATAATCTGGAAGACAGTTCCTGAGTCCTGAGATCAGAACTGACTGCCCCACCATCCCACTCCTGATCCAGAGATCCTAATCTGTTCTTTTTCCTATGGATTGAATTTGTGATTTTGGACTGGAAAGATGACCTGCTGTGGCTTCTCCTCAGATTTTCAAAATGCTATTTAAATAATTAACCATTAACTAATAAAAATAACTATGTAATGATTTTAACTAATTAACACTCATCTTGTAGGTAGCTAGGTGGCACAAAGGATAGAGAGCCAGACCTGAAGTCAGGAATACTCATCCTTCTGAGTCTCCGATACTAATTAGCTGTGTGGGAAAGTCATATAGCCGTGTTTGCCTCAGTTTCCTTGTCTATAAAATGTGCTGAAGAAGAAAATGGCAAATCACTCCATTATGTTTGCTAAGAAAACCCCAAATGGGTCATAAAGAGTTGGACATGACTAAATTGAATGAATAACAATAAAAATTTGGTTTGGTACTTTTCTTAGATTTTTGTTGGATTAATTTTGAGAGGAGCTGGGCCAGGTTGCTTCTTTTTACTCCACCCTCTTGGCTGCTCTCCTCAAGACTACAAAACATTTATAAACCTCCTATACACATATTTTTAGAAAAAAATCTACATATTCATTTTCATGTCTTAATCAATAAATAATAAGTATTGCTTAATCATTTACTATGACCTATGCATTGTGCTAGGTGTTATAAATAAAAATACAAAGAACAAACCAATCTATTCTCTCTAACAGGAAGTACATATGTAAGTATATTCAGAATAAGTATAAAGAAACTAAATTAAAATAAATGCAAACAATTAAAGATAGTATAGTTGGGAGATGGAAGATACTAGAAAGTTTAAGGGAGAATGTGATATTTGAGCTATATCTTGAAGAAAGAAAAGAATTTGTGGAGGCAGAGAGTGCAAAACAGGCATGGACATGGGAGATGGTATGCATGTGTAAGGGGAGAAACCAATTTGTTTACATTGCAGAATGAAAACAAGAAAAATGTACAAGGAAGCTGGAAATATAGTTTAGGACCATGTTATAGATGCTCTAAAAGCTGAAAAAATAAAAAAAGACTTTTTATTTCATCCTAGAAGCAATATGGAGCCATTGCAGTTTATTTAGTTCGGAGTAATATGGTCAGATAAGTGCTTAAAAGGGAAATCTCTTTGGCAACAATGTACAGTACAATGTACTGTACTGAAGTGGTCAGAAACTTGAGTCTGGGAAACCAATTAGGAGGGCCTTGTAATACTTACTTTAATGCCTACAGATAATAATAGTTTTTCAAGGTTATTCTGGAGGGGGAATATGTTTTTACATTGTTAAATGAACTTAAAAATCAACTTTCAAAGCAATACATATTTATGTGTCATTCCAGATCTCCACATGCTTTTAAGGTAAGGGTATTGATTTGTTCTTGAGTAAAATGTTTTCAAGATATTAGTAAATAAATATTTTGGAGGTAATATAATTTAAAGAGTTTTAGTTTATTTACAGTAGTAAGTTGAAAATTTGTCTGCCAGAAATTAGCTGAATTCAGTTTCAAAAAGCTATTATAATAACTAAATTCAACTTCCTACCTTTCAACCTAGTTTTTTAAAAATTTTTTATGCAGTCAATGTTTTAATTTTATTTATAATTTACTTAGGGTGATAGAATGAATACTGGATTTGGAATCAGAAGACCTGAGTTTAAATTCTGGTTTTGCCCCTAGCTGTGTGATTTTTCCTAAAATGTTCAACCTTGATGCATCTTAATTGATAGAATGGGGGTACTGGATTAGAGGCTCTGTAAGTACCCTTCAGCTCTGGGTGCTATGATTCTATAATTTCTTAAAGTTTCATATGGACAAAAAAATAAATGGTATATCATCCCTGGGACAACTGCTCATTAATTTTTTTATTGTTGTTGTTATTATTATATGTTATACACACACACACACACACACACACACACACACACACACACTATTAAGGGGCATCAGATGGTGTGATGGACAATGGTTTTATCCTTGGCTTTAATTTCCTCCTCTGCAAAATGAAAAGATTGAAATAAATCATTTCTGAAGTCCCTTCCACTTCTAGAGCAATGATTTAAGACAATCAGATGAGAAATCTGATTTTATTTTTCATAGGATATAATATGCTGTAACCCCATATTGGTTTAAAGTGCCTGTCCTGGAGTCAGAAAAATCAGATACTTGCCTGTATGACTCTGGATAAGGCATTTAACTTTGTCTCAATTTCCTAATTTATAAAATACAAGTAATAATAGCTACTGCTCAGGGTTGCTAGGAGAATCAAATGGGCTAATATTGAAAAGCACTTAGCATAGTGACTATATCATCATCATCATTATCATCAATATTGTTAAAGTAATGGCAATAGAGAAAATTCTGGGAACATGGCAGATTACGATAAAAAATTCCAAGCTCTCCAGATTTCCCCCCAACAAGACAAAGTGTGCCTTCGGGTGAACTCACAGTAGTATAAACAAACAAGAGTTGGGGCAGAACAGTGGTCCTTCTGGAATAACTGGAATAGATCTGAAGGAAGATCTCAAGTTGAAAGTTTAGCCTGTGTGAAGTGTAAACACCTCCAGGCTAGCTCTGCTGAAACAGCTGGTTGCAAGCACTGCAGCTCTCTGGATTGAGAGAAAGCCTCACCCTAGTCACAGGAATTTTCATTTCCTGAGCAGTGTGGAGTCTGATGTTTGAGTCAGAGAAGGCTGAGGGAACCTCTGCTAATAAGACTGAGAAGGAACTGGCACATTCCCAATGAGTGCAGAAGCAATACAGCAGGGATGCTGCTGGCTGTAGGCACTTACAGGAGGATGAAGTTCTTGGTATCTGTTCCAGGACACAGGGGAGAACTGATGGAGGATTTGTAGCTAGGAGGCACAGTCCCCCTACACTCCAAAACTAGAGGTATTTACAATAATAAGTTGCTTTAAATTTTAAAAAAAATAGAATAAAACATGAAGAGTAGGCATGAGAAAGAATCCAATTATAGAAAACTTGAAGCAAAAAAAAGCCCTTTCTACCCCAAATAGTCGCATCAAACAGATATAGATATAGATACATACAGATAAAGGTATTAAGGTGTAAATGAAATTAGGAGGGTAAGGAGATAGAGAAGGGATATTTAGAGGGAACCCTACTTACATCATGTCTGGGTTAAAGAGAGAACAATATATACATTTGGAAGGGAATACAAGTCTTATAAATTAGTAAAGAAATAAGAGCATGAGGAAATAGTATAAAGAATGGTGGTGTAAAAGGGTGTGTAGATTAATGGGAATGGGGTAAAGAGGGAAAAATATATATGCACCATAATTCATATATGGAAAAGGAATATAATTAAAACCTTGATGATCTGTGTGACTGCAGGAGGCAGCAGCCTAAATACAAAATTAAAAATTAAAAAAAGAGAGAAATAAAAAGGAAAATTAAAATAAAACAGAACAAAACATTTTCATGTGCCCCAAAGATGAGAGGATTCAAAACATTTCCATTTCAAGAAACTATATAATAATAGATGACATTATATTCATGATTGTCCATCTTTTCTTTGTTTCTTTGCAGATTATTCTTTTATTCTCTGCTTTGTACTTTTTACTCTATTCTTTTCCCCCTTTCATTTCTCCAATATTCCCCAATCAAGCTATAGTTAAGTACACACATACACATAATACACATATATACATACCCACACATATGCAGCTATGTGCACACATGGACCTTTATGCAGACATATACATATATACACACACACATACATGCATACATACATTTACACATATGTAATCAATATATCTAAACCAATATTAATATGGCTGATATGTAGATTTTTTTTCTCTTGATTGGATCATTAAATTTGGTTTTCTTTGAGATCAATGATTACTAGCCCTAATTTATTTAATAAATTCTACTCCTGATCTTTGTGGCATTTGTGTATATTTCTTATTTCCTCATCCTGCTAATCTTCTACTTTAGTTCTACTCCTTAACTACCCTTGTTACTACTTAATCTCTCCCTACCCATGGCTCCTTTCCTTATCTTCTCATATCTTCTTTTCCTTCCCTCTTTATCTCATTGCAAATAATCTACACACCTTATTCTAATGCAGTAAATCTATACCTTTCTATATTCCACCTTACCATATCCTCTCCCCCTTCCCCCCCCCCCACCTCGCCTTATTTCTTTAGAGATTTTAGAAAGTACTATAACTTTTATTGTATAGATTCTGGAAGGTACTATAACTTTTATTACATATACATATATGTATATATATAGGAAGGTGTTATAATTTTTATTTTTATATATACAGTATATATATGTATAGTATATGTACTATATATAGCAGAGTATATATAGCATATATAATGTAGGTATATATAACTATACATATATGTATACATACACATACCTATAAATACACACATATATACATACACACATACACACCCATATATATAGTGTTCCCTAATTAATCTTTCCCCACATGAGTACATCTTCAGATCTACCAGCTTTTCTCCCTCATTTAATGCCTCTGTATCAAGGTTTGGTTCTTCCTCTGCACCTCATTCAAATAGTTTAATGATTATTTCTACCTTTCCCTAGACAGTTTTCCTTTTTAGAGTCAGATCAAACTCAGCTCTGCTCCTGTCTTTCTTTTGAACTACCCAATTATGGTGTCAATCTTAAACATATGGTTTACATTTCCATGTATAAAACAAAGAGTTTGTCCTTATTGAGTTCCTTGAAATTAATCTTTGATGCTGGCTCTTATATGTTAATTTTTTTTTTTAGTTCATTTTTGATTGAGACAAAATCCTGAAAATCTGAGAGTTCATTGAATGTCCATTTTGTTGTTGTTGTTTTTGTTCAATATTATGCTTACTTTTGCTGGATATGTTTTTGGTCATAGGCCTAGGTATTTTACTTGTAAATATATAATATTCTAAGACCTGTGGTATTTTATTTTAGCTGCTGATAATTCCTGAACAATTATAATTGTGGCTCCAGCATATTTGAGGTGTTTTTTGTTTATTTGCTTGCTTTCTCTTTGATTTGCAAGGTTCAAAACTTATCAATGACATTCCTATGTGTTTTCCTCATAGGATCTCTTTGAGATTGTGATTGGTAGATTTTTTTCTATTTTTACTTTCCCCTTAATTTTTTTCACTTCAGGGCAATTTTCTTTGATTATTTCTTGTATAAGAACATTAACATTAAGATTCTTTTTTTGGTCACAGGTTTCAGGTAGTACAATTATTCCTAGGCTTTAGGCTATGACTTCCTCCTCTATAAAATGTAGGATTTGGAATCCATGATTCCCTAATGTTTCTTCCAGTCATTAAATTTGTGAGACACATATGTATATTTCATTCTGTTGAATTGTCTGTCTGTCTATCTATCTACCTATCTACTTATTTATCTACCTGCCTACTTATCTATCTATCTAAGCTTTGCAAGTTCTGAGGCATCCTCCTTCCTTTTCCCTATTCTTTTTACCCATTAAAGTATTGGGTTCCTGGAACTTAAGTAGCTCTACCTCCCTGTCAAGGTTCTTAAGTCCTGAATCCTCTCAAGACTCCTGAGGTCTTGACTCTCTAATGCTAGGTTTGAGCCTCAAAAGGTATTCTTCTACCTAAGATCTTTAGTTGTTAATTCATTTACTCAGCCAGCCTAAAGTAGTTTTAGTAAACAGGTATTGACCAGTGTTACAATAAGAATGGGTGGTAGAAAACATCTTCCCAATATCTGTGATAAATTCTCTTAAAGTATATATCCTGAATTCAGGTGAAAAAGTGGGCTCAAGTCTAAAAGAATATCTGTGGCAAAGAAGTTAGGGACAACTCCTCGATTGCTGGAAATCTTTTCTCCCATTATGAGCAATCAAGAAACATGATGAATTTGTATCCATCTATCTTTAGTTAGTACTGTACTACATTTGTCCCCAGCACATCTGGACCTTTCCAAACATAAAAGTCCTCTGGTTAATGGAAGGTGATGGTGGATAACTAGACCTGGCAAAAGCTGAAGAAAAGACTTCTCTTTCACTTCCAAGGGTTTGTGTCTAGAATTCTATACTCACTCCAATTTCTAGAATTGACTCCATTCTTAACTTGATGGATAATTGATAGATGATTTTGAGGTATACTCAAAAGTTTCCTCATTCTATAGGAATAGATGATTAATTCCTGGCATCATTTTCCTTCATTCACTGATTCAAAGATTTTTCAAACTTTGTCTTAAAGTCTTTTGATTTTGATTGATTGAGAGGTGTTCTCACCTAGTCAAGACATTAAATGGAATAGGGCGTTTTCAATATCACTCATATATTCTAAGTAAAATTCAGCTTTCATAGTGAATGTAATCTTAATTGCAAGAAAGCATCACATCATCTATTTCTAACAGCAGAAAGGCTTAACCCCACAGCCAGAGATTTCCTTAGAACACCCAGCTTGCTAGAATGCCCATACAATGAAGATAGTTTTCCAAGAGATCTGAACACGATTTTCATGAACTTGAAGGCTTTGCATTTTCTTCTTGATATGATTAATTAGGTAGATGCCCCACCACCCCACAGTGTTTGCAGGTTATGGTGTCAATCAAGAAATTTAAAAATATATGTATATAGATTGCATTAAGACTCATTAAGCATTAAGAATTAAGAAGCTGAATTCATTGCTAAATTCTCAATGTGAGCATTTATACTTAGGAAATTGGCCAGTGCTACAAATCATGGCTTGATTTATTGTTTTGTTGATTGTCTAGACTTAAGCACTCGATGGAGAAAATGTTAATAATGCAGTTTAAATTTAAAAATGTATTTTGAGTACTCTTTTTTCCCCAGAGAGCAGGTTGTTAAATATTTACCAGAACATTCCTACAGAGAGTTCAGAATTAGGAATAAAATAGCAGGGCAAGTGGGGTCCAAACCTTCTGGCTGTTTGAAATAGAAGAAAAAATCAGCAGTAGCTACTTTTTTAGGCAAATTGATCTAATATGGTTCTCATATCTTTTCACCCCTCAACTAGGCTTCCAGGTCCTGCTTAAAGGAAATGCTAATTATTTCAGTGACCCCAGGGCATCTTTTCAATGATTGCTGAACAGGCCTCCTGTTCCTCTCCTGGAGCCATGGTGATCAGTGAGAAATCTTTATATCTTTATATCCACCACCAATTTTCTGCCATGCTACTCCACCTTCTATTCCTGCTCCCTCACCTATTCCTCACCTATTCCTATTGCTTTGATAGCTTTATAGCAATCAAACTGAAACCCTATCTACTTCTGCAAAGGTGCCTTAATAAATGACTGCCCTTTGTCTCCATTCACCAACCCTGTAACTTCATCTTTCCTTAAGTTAATGTTTCCTTTTTGTGTTGTCTCCCCTTACTAGAATGCAAGCTTTTGCAGTGGGTATGGACTCTCTCTTTTTGTTTAATCACCAGCACTTAGCACAATGCCTCATATATGGGTAAGTGCTAAAAAAACAAACAAAAAAATGCTTTTAAAATTCATTCATGTATATTCTTCCCTGGAGCACTGTAATCACTTCTATGAATAACATATAAAGAAGGATACTAATAAATTGAAACAGTGGAAAATAATAAAGATAGTAAAAAGACTTGAGACTAAGCAATCTTAAAATCAGTTGAAGGACTTGGGATATTTAGTCTAAAGAGGGGAACATGAGCTTTGTCTTTAAATATCTAAAGAAATGTTAAGTAGAAAAAGATGGACTGGTTTTGATCAGCTTCAAGGGGCAAGACTAGCATCATTAGGTCAAAATTGTTAAGAGGAATATGGCAGGAAAACCTTTGGAAAAATTAGCTCCATCTGAAAGCAGAATGAGCTACCTGTGGGAAAAGTGAATTCTTCCACCCTGGAAGTGTTCAGTGCTGAATGACCTTTTGTTTCAGATGTTGTAGAGAGTATTTTTGATCCTGTACAAGTGGAACTAAGTGACCTCTAAGGTCATGTCCAAATTTTAGATTCTGCTAAAATGAAAAATCATAGGAAGACAATAAATGTACTTGTCTTTCAATCTCATACAAACTGCAGGAATCAGAGAGAAACCCTACACTCTATTCTGGGTCTAAAAGCAAAAGTTGATAATTCCAAAATGGTCCATTCCCTAACTTCCCCGCCCCCCCCCCCAAGGCAGTCTATGACCATCTAGTCAGAATGTTATTTTTTATAAAAAATCTGACACTTATTTTATGTGAATATTTTCTCATTATAATACTTAAACCTAGCTTTGTGGTAAAGCCAGAAATCATTATGACATCATAATTCACCATGATCCCTGCTTTGACAATGACTTTTATCCTAGACCTAAAACCTAAAATTGAGCAGAGATGAGTGAGTGCTTTCTGCCATATACAACCCCAGACCCTAGCCAGATTATAGAATGAGGTGGTCATATTCCCCTCCCCTTCAACATAACTATCAATCATTTCTCTTACCCCTTCCCAAAGGTAACATTTAATCTGATGGTCTGCCAAACGGTTTATTAAATTTTGTATTTTTTTCTTTTTAAAAAAATTTGGAGCTGGTGAAACATGGGAAGTATATATTCATAAATGGGGTGAGGCTGGCTGTATAGATTGCAAAGAAGCCAAGTGAGAATCCAAAAAACAAAAACAAAAACAAAAAACTGAGTTAGAAGCAATAGAATCTATGGCTAAATGGACATTTGAGGAATAAAGATTCAGGACTTGAAGGAGACATATGGGAAGATTCTCTCTCCATGACTGGACCTGCCATTGCTTATATTCCATTGTTCAGCTAGGAATAAACAAGCTGATGAGCTAATCATTCTGTGAAGACCTGGAAGAGTAGGATCATGGTGTGCCAGTCATGGATAGAGCACTGAAGCAGAAAAAGTGGTTGAAGTATGAATTAACCCTCAAGGTTCTGAATTCCTTTATTCAATTAAATATTGATCTTGTGGGATAACATGAGGCCATAACTTTGGAGAGGACTGCTAGCTCCAGCACTTGCTATGCTTCCTAACTCTCAGTGGGAATAACCAATCACAAACATGAATTGTGTTCCTGGAATTTCTGGGTTTGGGATGAATTTAAAGTATTTTGATAACTTTAAAACACTATATCAAGGTCAGTTGTTAGTATTTTTAGGGCATTATTATTCTTCCAGTCACATAGATCAGTTACTCTTAACTAAATCCTCTGTCACATACTTGTATTTAGTAAATGCCAAGTTCTGTCAAAAATATTTTTCACATTGATCCCTCCCTCTCTTCTCTGTTTAAGATCTCACCAACTCTAGTTGGGCTATTGTAATAGTCATCTACCAGGCATTTCTCCATCCCTGAGCTTCTACACTCTGTTTCCTTAATCCACTTTTCAAATAATCGTCATATGAATCTTCTATAAGGGATGGGTCCGATGCTATTACTCTCTTACAAAAAAATCTTCTCTGGCTCTCCTTTATCTGCCAAATAAATTATAATACTATTAATCCTACTAATTATATTAATATTAAAATAAATGGTAATAATATTATAATAAAATTATAATAAAATATTACCATTAAAATAAATGGTAATAATAAAAGTATTAATCACTCACCTTTGTATAGTACCTTAAGTTTGCAAAGAGTTTTATATACACTATTCCATTTAATCTTCTCAACAATCCTGTTGAGATAGGTGCTATTATTATTTCTATTTAACAGAAGAGGAAATTGAGAGTGAGATAAGTTAAGTGACTTGCCTGGAATTACATAAGTACTACTCTATCCATTATGCCACCTAGCTGCCTATATAAAATATAGCACTTATCCGCCAATCCATTAGGTTACCTCTAGAACCCTGTGAGGGAAAAGTGGCCACTTTGCACTGAGCACTTTACCTGCTAATTCAGTGTGAGTTGGGAAAGTGAGCTCAGAGCTTGTTATCTGAGATAAATATTGGGTCTTTCTTTTTTAAGGCTTGGTGGAGGAATTCTCCACCAGGGACATTAGTCGTTAGTTGCCCTACTCTTCAAGATCTACCAGAAAAAAAATTTTTTTCCTCTTTTGTTTTAGACTCTAATTGTACAGTTTATTTCCCGTGTTTCCTAACAAATTTGACCAGTTATTTTGGGATAGTCTTTGCTAGTCTGAATAATTATATTTCAAAACCTTCTGTATTATTGTACCCAATATAAGTATTGAGGCTAACAGCTTTAAGGACTTTTGGTATCCCTAAAAGCAGAGCCTACCAGTTGCTGGGAGCAATAGTGTCAAACTCAAGGAGAACTGAGAGCCATTAAACTGAACATAAGGATTCCTGTAGGTAGCTAATTTTAAAAGGTAATACTAATTGTGCTCTATTGTATTTTAATTTATTTTGTTCAATATTTTCCAATTACATTTTAATCTTGTTCAGACTTCACTCAGAAGTGCTGTGAGCCACATAAGGTCTAAAGGATCTATGTTTGACTCTCTTATCTAAAAGCATTTTTTTTTTTTTAAGTAGACCTGGAATGCTTTCCATACATGAGTCCTGATGGATTGCCTATCCCATCTCCTTCATCTGGTATTCAAAGTCTTAAATAATCTTGTTTTAATTTATCTTTTCAGCTTTAATTAACTATATTCTCCCTTCATGTACACTGTGATCCAGTCTTCACATACTCAAACATACAGTCTCCCATACTTGGAATCTATCCCTTGTTGCCATTCCTGATTTTATTTTTCCTGGAATAAAAATTTAGTACTTGAAGGAGACATATGGGAAGATTCTCTCTCCATGACTGGACCTGCCATTGATATACTTCATTGTTCAGCTAGGAATAAACAAGCTGATGAGCCAATCATTCTGTGAAGACCTGGAAGAAAAGGATCATGGTGTCCCAGTCATGGATTCATGATACTTCATGATTCCTTCCTTGATTTCCTTTCATTAGAAATGATTTTTCCCTTCAACTTTTTCAGGTCAGTCTTTTACTTTTAAAATTTCTCCCATGTACTTAATATTTTCTAATGTGGGATATAAACTGTATGTTTCTCTGATTATAATAAGCTTCCTTAGGGCAGGAAATAATTGTCTCCTCTTCTACACCCCATTGATATAATTCCAGCTAATAGAGCAATTAACACATAGCAGATAATGAATATTGAATTGTATTCAAAATGCTAAATTTAGGATTCTTGGTGACACGAAAAGCTGTATATTAAGTTATCTGATACCTTCACAGGAACAGAAATATTTAAGGGACATATATTTGAAGGGAAACCATTAAATGTCCCTAAGCCTATATATTTGGGAATTTTTATTTTAAACTACATAATTCCATTCATTAGCATCAGATATGGTAAATTTGGAAGAAGGTTTCTTGGCATAGTGCCCATGAAAGAAAATATTGAACAAAAAGATGGACAAAACCAAGGACAACAAACACTGGTGAGGAGTATGCATTAACATGGACCTGTGAGTTCACACAATCTAAAATTTCAGGAGCAAAAATTACATTTTCCCAAGATGAATTCTGTCTTAGCCAAACTGTAATAATCTGAGCATTAACTAAGTATACTAACTATACTTGTCTACTGTTAGAATAAAAAGCTGCTAGCTATTAAGCATAATATAAGATCATTACCTTTTAAATTAACAACAACATATAATAATGAGTTCCTAGATCTTTCAGATGTTTAAATGTTCCAGGAATGAACCTGGTAGCTGAGATTATGATGATGATGACAATAATAATATTTTATTGTTCTTTTTAAAATACATACCTCATAGTGTAGTCATTTTAGTCTGAGTCATGTCATAAATTATCATAAAATTTCATTTTAATAGAACTGAATATTAAACTCATAGCAGTTGTGATATGCTTCTTTAAATTTCTAGTACCTACTGATGACATTCAAATGTGTCCAGTAGTTATGTCACATTTGGAAGTGAACTGGGAACATATGTTCATAGCTTAATTTCACTTTGAGCCTACTTTTTTTTTTAAGAAGTTGAGGACACATGTCTCTGTGCTAAGGAAAAATATAACTTCTGTTCTTATTGAATCTTCTTAGTAAATATCCCTAGTTTAAAACTGATATTAACTGCTTTAAGCAAAAATTAGCAAACTGTGGCCCTCCACCATCTTTTTGTTTTTGTTTTTGAAACAGGTAATGAACAATAGCTTCCTACATTTTAAAATGTTAAAAGGTATTCTTAGCTTCCTGGCTATATAAAAACAGGTTAGATAGTTTGCCAGCCCTTCAGAAAGGATAATGGAACAATAATCACTGGTAGTTAATCTCAAAAGGAAACACACTGAAATGGGGACTCAAAATGGTAGTTTTAGAGAAAGATATTCTTTCATTTTAGGGTACCCCAAGAACTATATAGGAGAGCTATAGCCAGCCTCACACTATGTGAAACTGACTTTAAGTGGGGAAAAAGACCCCCTAGAGGTTATAAAGGCTACAGAATTATAGAACAGCTTATTTTGGCCTTAAAACCACAAAAAAAGGAACTATTGTTTACATGAGGGTGAAGGTCTGGACTTGCTGATTGGGTAGTTGGGAAAGGGTATTTCCAGCAGGGTTACAGTAATAAGAAAAACAGAACATTGTATCTGGGGTCTTTCAAAAATACAAAAGAGGAGCTGAAGTCAATAGGGAATCAATTTATTCTTATTCTTTAATATTAGCCAATATGGCCTTCTTGTGGTTCCTCACTTATTCCTTACCTGTTTAGAACCACTTTGTTTCTTTTTATGCTTATCTCAAACAAATCATCTGCTAAAGTTACCCCACAAATATTACCCTATATTTTTCATATCCTTATGTAATACAAGAGCCTATGAGGATATGGAGACATGCATGTCAGGTATTGGAAATTCTGTAGGTCAGAACAGAAGCTCTGAGACTGAGATCAAGACATGGAGGAGAAGACAAGGTGGCTGAGAGTGAGATTTGGTTTTGTGGTATAGGAGAGGAGGGAGGGGCAGAGGGGCAATGGTGGGGGAAAGAGAGAAGGGCTGGATGGAAAGATAGAGAAAGGGAAAGAGAGAGGGAGAAAAAAGGGAGAAAGGGAGACAAGGGAGGGAGGGAAGGAAGGAGGAAAAGGGGGAAAGAGACAGAGAGAAAGAGAAAGAAAGGAGGGATAGAAACAAAGGGACAGAAAGACAAAAAGAGAAAGAGAGACAGAGACAGAGAGAGACAAAAAGGCAGACAGAGACAGACCTACACAAGACAAAGAGACAGAGAATGAGAATTTGCACTCGCTCTGAGAATTCAGAGACAGGAGACTAAGGGCTGCAGGTGTGACTTTAGGTATCAGGGCCTCTACTTATTAAAGAGCTCAGATGGGTATGGCTGAAATTTTGTAAAGCTTTCTAAACTATTGTTCTTGGTAGTTGTTCCTTGCTAGCTTTCACTCTCTCCCCGTCCTTTGCCTGCAGGTGGCAGAGATTTACTTTCAAAGTTCTTCATTTCTTTAAGCTATTTTTAGTTTTCGATTTTTTTTTTTAAATGAAACATTGACCAGCCGTAAGTGCTCCGTGATTCACTTCTATTGCCCAGAGAGGGAATGCAGTGGAGAGATTTAGTTAATAACTAGTAGTACAGAGAACCAAACCAGGACAGAGATTTGAAACTTGTTCCAAAATAATAGATTTCTTCCTGTTTATCCCGTTTTGGTAGTTCTGATCTATAATCATGAAGACTCTTATGGTTTTAATTATTAATAATTTTTTGGAAAACTTTCCCAAAGAATAATTTAAACTGGATCTGGATTTTCTTCCCCATAGGCTAAAACTGTGAGCCAGTATATAAGATAGTCTGGTGAGAGGGATGACTCCCACTCTTTCTTTCCTCCCCTCCCCCAGTGTTTTCTCTTCAAGCTAGGAAAGTGACTGAGAAATACTTACCTCAGTATTGGGAAGGGCATCCACTCCTTAAAATCCTAAAGATGGGGAAAGAAGAAAAGAGAAAAGGTTCCTTCCTTCATCTTTAAATTTTCCACCTAGATCTTTCCAGATAACACTTCACTTACATTCCTTACCTATACATCCCTTTGCTGGAGAGAAAGCAGGAACTATTTTATCTACACAACCCATTGCCTGGCACTTATAGATGCATAATAATTACTTATCACATTCATTATTTTCATGTCCCTCCTGACTTCATATTTCATAAGTCCCCTCTCTTAAAACATTAAAATGAAAATTAAACAAACATTTATTAGTAACCTATTGTACAAAGAATTTTGTGCTTGGAGAAGGCAAAGGCCTTGCTCTGAAGTAGTGTAGGACAGAAGCATAAGACATAGATATATTAAAATGATATATCCCTAATGCTTAGCATAATGCACCACTCTCAATACATGCTGCTTACTTTATTAAAAATGTCATTAAAAATGCTAGTTACAACAAAGAGGAACTGAAGATCCCATTTTAACGAAAGTTAAACTATCCATATAAGTACATTTTCAGAGTTCTTCATGAAATGATTCTTAGCATTTCCAGGTAAAATGAAATTATGGTTTTCTAACATATATTTTCTTTTGTATGAAGATTTAATAATTTTTGACACTTTAAAATGATTTACTATATTGAAAATATAGTATTGAAATTTTGAAAAAAATATTGAGAGTAAAATATAGCTGGAGTTTCACTTATTTACATTTAAAGAAAAGGCATTTATTTAACTGATAACCATGAGAAGTTTTTTGGTCACTCCTTCTAAATCTCCATCAGGAATTTTTGTCCCATAATTTTTCTTTTTATGTAGTTATAATAATTGTGCTCTTTTCTACTGATTCTAATTTTTTCCACTCTGTATGATTTTGTATTTTTTCAAATTTGTTAATAGTCTTCAATTGTCATTATTAGTAGAATTATAATATTTTACTATATTGATGGACCCAGATATTTAGCCATTCTTCTGTTGATAGACATTTAAGTTGTTTTAAGCTTTTTTGTAATTATAAATAATATATTTTAAATATTTTCAGAATATATTACCAATAATGAAATTAGGACATGATCATTTTTGTATCTTTTACTTCATTCTTCTAGATTGTTCTTTAAAAAGATTCAACACCTTTGAGATTCCACTAGTATTGAGTATGCCTATTTTTTGTACAATCTTACTTTTAATTTTACCACTTTTAATTATTTTTGGATAGTTTTATGAGTATGATGTTGTACATCAAAGATTTTAAAAGACATTTTCTTTGAATTTCTTTTAAAATTACTTAGATAATATGTTCAAGAGAATATTAGCAACAATCTGTTTCCTTCTTCAAAAATTGTTTACATCTTTTCTTGATTTATGTATTGTTACTTTTGTAAATATGTTAGCTTCAGATACATGTTAGATATTATTTTTATGTCATAAACCATATTTTTCTAATCTGTTAAGTTTCTTTGGATAATAAAAATTTTATTTCTGTAATTTTGTTAATGTAATTAAGAATAGTGTTCTTTTCTCTAATAATTCATTTTATTTGTTAAATCATCATATAATTGACACAAATTCATTATTCTGTTTTCCATTTTTATAGTTCTCTGAATGAGTATGTATATGCTATCAGAGTATACATCTTCCAGCCTTTTTTTTAATGCTTTCTAAAAAAAAAGGAGAAAATATACAATTTCTGCGCTTTGTATAGTGACAGACAAATATTTACCTAAAGTATCTATTTAAAGATATATAGACATAAATGTTTATCTACAGACAAAAATAGATGATAAATAGATAGATAATGGATAAATAGTAGTACAGCTGGCATGGTCAATTTGAAAATTTGTTTTCTTTGACTCGATATATTTTTAACAAGGGTTTTGTTTTTGTTTTTCAATGACAGAATTGTGTAAAAAGAAGGCAGATTTTATTTTATTTTATTTATTTTTAAAATAATTATAACTTTCTATTGACAGTATATATGCATGAGTAATTTTTTACACTCACTTCTGTTCTGATTTTTCCTTTCCCTCCCTCTATCCCCTCCCCTAGATGGCAAGCAGTCTTATACATGTTAAATAGGTTATAGTATATCCTAGATACAATATATGTGTGCAGAACCAAACAGTTCTCTTGTCGCACAGGAAGAATTGGATTCAGAAGGTAAAAATAACCTGAGAATAAAAACACAAATGCAAACAGTTTACACTCATTTCCCAGTGTTCCTTCTCTGGGTGTAGCTGATTCTGTCCATCATTGATCAATTGGAACTGAATTAGATCTTCTCTTTATCGAAGATATCCACTTCCATCAGACTACATCCTCAAACAGTATTTTTGTTGAAGTGTATAATGATCTCCTTAGCATCAGTTCATGTAAGTCTCTTCAAGCCTCTCTGTATTCATCCTGCTGATCATAAGAAGGCAGATTTGAGTGAAAATTTAAAATATCAAATTTAGTTTCTGAAGCACGGAGTCCAAAGACAAAGAGGGAAAGTTTAAGAAATTTAAATATTATGAAAGCAATAAGGAAAATTTGCTTTAAATAAAATTATCTTTTATAGAGCTTATAGTGCTAATAGTATAGTGCTAATAGTATAGTTTCAGGTTAGAAAACATTTAGATTATGATTACATACATGACTGTTTTACCATTTTAACTAATGATCATAACTGTTATCATACAATTGACAGTCAAAATATTTAAATTATGTGTATATATTATAACTCACAATAGAATAAAAAGGTCTAAATAAGAAATCAGCTGTCAGATTCATTAAGTGTGGTCCTTTTTATAGTTCTATTTTGTACTGTTATATTATCAATTACTTGAAAACATCTCCTCAGCTCTCTTCCTTTCCTTCCTCCCTCCCTCCCTCCCTATTTGTACGTGTCTAAATCCTAACTAACTGTGTTTCAAGATCCAGCAAAAAATATCAACTCTTCTAAGTACTCATTCCTGATTATATCAGCTAGAAATATTTCCCCTTCCTCTGAAGTCTTTATAACACTTATTTAATATTCCTATACAATTATTGGTGTTATAATTATTTATACATTTATCTCATTATCCCTTAAGTACTGCAATCTCCAGAATGATAATGACTTCCTCTCCACACTCATCATCTCAAAACTTCTCAGTAAATATTTGTTGAAATTAATTTATTGGTTAAGGTCATTTATTTTGTGGGTGAAACAAAACATAATGCCTTGATGTTAACTTTTCTTGAGAGAAAGTACTAAGAGAGGCCTGGTACTAAAAAAAATAAATAAATAAAATGGAATGTTTAAGAACACTATAGACTTGTGAAATTCAAGTAAATATTTTCTTAATGATAAATGCCATTACTCATTTTAAGGGGAAGAATTTAGTTTCAACAACAACAAAATTATTGTTAAAAATAAAGGAGCAAAGAGGACCCTAATTAGTCAATTTCTTAATTGTCTTTCCATATGCACAAAAGATTAACCAAGGATTAACCAAGGATTAGCAGCAGTCATTTCTCAAGGCAAATGTATTTAGCTGATCACATTGGAATCCACAGAGGCTGGGAAAATACTTTTATTATGTAGTTAACATAGGCATAGCATGAGAAAATATTTCTATAGCTAACTGAAGTAATAGTTATTATTTACTTTTATGTAAATTGAGAAATTAAAATGCAGTAAGATGAGTCTTTAAATAGTTTGCATCATTCTTTATTTAAATAACATAACAAACATAGTCTTACCTTTGAAATTTTGTACAACTATCCTGAGAATGTTTTGAAATCATTTTTAAAAGTCAAAATTATCCTATTCACTCAAACAATATGCTGCCTGGTTATTAAATAACTTTTAAAAACAACTAGTTGTTTGCCTAAAGTTAGCAAACTTTTCAAGCCAATTTAAATGTATTGTTTTAGCTTCATTTGATTTTTATTTAAATGACCATTTATGAATAGCATTGCATAATAATTTCTGTTGGAAGATTCAATTTGATATTACATACCAAATATTCTATTGGACTCTCCTTATATAGGGCGGAACTAATCATGTAAGTTCTGTACTTATTGACAACTTTTTAATCATCAGTTTTGTAATTATAATTCAGTACTGAATAAATGCTTGTTTGAAATGTGGTCTTTTCCTAACGAAATAATTTAGTTCTTAATAATATAATTCTTCATAAATAACGATATTCTTCACAAAATAATTTTACTACTTTAGTAGTTAAATTGACTCCTCTATCCATCCCTGCATCCCATTCAAATAAACATAACTGTGCATCACAGGTATTTTAGAAAACCATATTCAACTCATGAAACCTTTAAGAAAAGAAGCATTTTCTTATATTCAAAATTGTTAAAGTGATAAATCTTTCTAGGTAATAAATAACATAAAAAGAAAGTAAATATGTTATGTCATGTCAGAAATTGAATTCTGGAAGAGGAATATTACACATAGTTATTTTCTAAATAAGAAAAATCTCAAGAAGTCCAAATGTCAATTTAAAAACTATAGTGATAAGATAATTAAATCAGTAATTTGCATAAAAATATAAGTGCTACTTTTAGAGATGAACAGTAGTACTGATAGTATAAGATTAAGGAGAGTTCAAAAATAATGTAAGTTGAAAGAAATTATTTCTTGCTTTTTCTTTGTATTCACAGTTTTTGTTGACTTGATTTTGTAGTTTTAAGAGCAGAACTGGAACAAATATCTAGAACTAAAACAATAGGTAGAAGTGACCAAAGAGATTTCACAACCAAACAAGGAAACTGTTTCTAACAATTAAAAACATTCAGTACTAGAATAAGTCCTCAGAAAAGCAGACAGGCCAGAATATGGTTCTGAACTCTTCTATTAGTGAAGGGGTTTCGTTATTGTATAGGAGCACAGATTAGCTAATTGCTAAGTAAGGTCCTTTCCAGTTGTGATTCCATGATCCTTTGAAAATGGAGTACCTAATGGTCTGAAGAGTTACAGTATCTCTGACCAAACCATAAAGCCTTGTGGGAAAGACTCCTAGTTAGATGTTGGAAAACTACCTAGTTTCTCCTTTTAGTTCCACTGTTCCATTTTCCCCCATTTCTTTGCCCTGCTTGAGGTCAAATCGACTTCATTTCAAATCCGTTCTCACATACTTAACTAGCTGTACAATTGAGTATCTTTTAACCTCACTCGGCCTCAGTATCCTCATTTCTAAATTGGGGGTAATACTAGCACGTGTCTTTAAGCATTATTGTGAGGTTAAAATTAAACAATATTGAGAAAATAGATAATAATGGAAAATAGTTATATAGCTGTTATCAGTGAAGGACGACAATTAAAACAAAGAGACACAACTCTCACAATACTGTACTTAAAAAGCAAGATTGCTATGGTTTATTCACTGTGCTAACTAATTTGAATTTTTAAAAAATGATCTCCAAATAATTTTTTAAACATTTCATTTTTTTGCTAATAGAAAAGCCTTACAATAAAAATTAGTAAACATTTTAAAACAAAAATAATAATACGCTTGTTATTTCCTGAGCATTCTGAATACAGAAATCCTTGTTTAACAGTTTCTTCTATTATTCACCTGTCCTCAACCTCTCATCCTTTTGAGAACTGAATTTCTGTACTCAAATTCAGTAATTCTAATCACTTTACTAGAACCCCAAACATAATTCCTTTATTCCACCATTTGTGATTGCAATTACAAAAGAAACACATTATTAATAGGGACAGGCAATCCTCTTTGATACCAGAGATCAATTAATACTATATAAGTGAAATAGTGTCCATAACTAAGGTATAGACATTGTCACATCAGAGACTTCAGGAATAGAAGAAAACCACCACTAACCATATGGGAATCTTCAAAGATCACACCAATTAAAGAATCATTTCTATAGCCAAAATCTTTCAACCACCAACTTTGACAATGACAATTCCCTGTACAAAATTATGATTCCCAAAGAAAGGCATAGAGAATTGTGTGACACTGAGAATTATTGTAGATTATTGCTGTACAATTTAGTGAATAAAAAGGGAAATGATATGTGATGTGATGAATATGACTTTCTAAAAACCAAAGTAGATTAAATGTCCAAGGAGTGGGGGACTGATATTAGCAGCATTATCTAACCTAAGGTATTTGAATTTTTAGGGTGCTAGATTCAGTAATTTTAAAACAATTTTCTTGGGGAATAATTTCCTTTGAAACGGGAGGGTATAGTAGAAAAGAATACTGGTAATGAGAGCAAGGAGAAATAGCTTCTAGTCCTATCTTTGACATTAAATGGTTGAGTAAATTAGGACCCCTCTCTAGATATCAATTTTTTAAAATATGTAAAATGAGATTGGAGAAGATGGTCTCTAAGGTCTTTTCTAGCTGCAATATTCTATTAGTCAATGAACAAACATTTATAAAGTGCCAGTTTTAATGCCACGGTTGAGAATACAAAAAAAAAAAAAAAAAAAAACCACAAAAAACTAGTCCCTGCCCTCAAGAAGCTTATATTATATTCTTTTTATTTGGGGGAGAGACAAGGAGGTGAATTGCCTTTGCATTTTCATGTGTATAGGAAACTTCCCATGAGGAATGTGCTCTATTATCCATGAAGACCAGCATTCATTTCACAAATTATAATCCAACAGAGTTGTTTGGATTGCTGAGAACGTGTGTGATTTATTTTCAGTCACACAAACATAATGTGCTAGGAATGGGACTTGACTTCCTAACTCCGAGGAAAGCTTTGTATCTATTATAATATGCCACCTCTTAGGAGCTTACAGGAGAAAGACAGCATGAATATACATAGGTACATACAAGGAACTTTCAGAATTGAGAAAAAGTGGCTTCAGATGGGAAAGCACTAGAGCTGGTTGAACAGGGAAATGTCATTTGATCTGAATTGTGAGGGAAACCAAAGATTTTTAAGAGAGAGAAGTGAAAAAGGAGAACATGAGGCATGGAGGATAACTGATTGCAAAAGCACAAAGGGAGACATCCTTTTATCATCCAGGAATATGGGCCTACATGGCAATTCTTCACAGAGCTTGTTTTACATAGCTATTCTTCATGGTGTGTGTTTATGAAAGAAGTAGTATATAGTTACAAGTTTTGTTGCTTGACTCTGAGAAGTCTATTCATGTTCATAAAAAATAGGATTAACAATTAAAATGATTATTGGTAGCCTCGGTTGCTATTAGATGAGCTAATAAGAAGGTAGTGAGTACAGCTAGTTGGTACAATGAATAGAGCATAAGTCCTGAAGTCAGAGGGATATGAGTTCAAATTCAGCCTGAAATACTTAACTTGTGTGATCCTTGGCAAGTCACTTAACTCCAATTGTCGCATAAAAAAAAAGAAAAAAAAGAAAAAAAAAAAAGAAAAGAAAAAAGATTAGTTCTGTTCAGGGATTCCAAGATTAACATCTGGTTGGGCATAAAATACAATTCATTGTACAGGTGCCCCAAAAGTCTTTATACAATTTTAAAATATTAAACCTTAATAAAGTGTTAAAGGCTTATTTGAATAATAGTTTCTTAGTAAGTTATTAAAGCTTAAAAATGCACAAAGAATTTTGGCATATGCTGTATTATTATTTTGATAAATCTTTGAAATTGAACCTGGTTTGTGTTTGCCCAGATATGGATGATAAACAATAGTAAGGTTGGCTTTTTTTCTATCAAGTGCTCATTTTAAGAAGAAAAAAGATAGCTCTGTGCCAGGTACTGTGCTAAATGCCAGAGATACCAAAAAAAAAAAAAAAAAAAAAAAAAGGAAAGACAGTCCCTGTCCTCAGTGGGCTCACAATTTACATTATTATAAACAGTACATGTATTATTTTCCTGATTCTTCTGACTTCATTCTGTATCCATTCATACAAGTCTTCCCAAATTATTCTGATTTTTTTCTTTAGTCATCATTTCTTATGGTGTTATAAAATTCTATTATAAATTCATATATCACATTTTGTTCACTCTTTCACCAAATAATGGGCCAGTCAAATTGTTTTCAGTTTTTTACTAAAACAGAAAGTGTTGTTATAATTATTTTGGACACTGAGAATTCAAAGACCTTTCCATCTGTCTTTGACCTCACTGGAGTATATTTCTAGCAGTGGAATCATTGACTCAGAAGCGATCCATTAGTTTCATCTGTTGTGATGATTCTGTGTTGACATTATAATTGAATAGTTAAACTCATAGTTCAGGAAACCTCTCTGTAATATTTCCTCTAAATGTATAACTAGACACTTTATAACAATCTTATTTGATTTGGAACACTCCTTCCTCAATTTCCTGTCATATGTTATTTTTAATTTTTCAATTAAAATCAATTTATTTCTAAGAATTTTATATTTGTTAGGGTGACTAAAAACGTCCTGGGCTCTTAAATTTAAGTTTGGACTTACTGGAACACACATAGCTTTGGATCCTAAAGCTGAAAAAATAGGCAAGATGAAATCTTAATATTAAACACATTTTATATTTTTAACTAGTTCTGTGTAAAATAAACAGTTGAATCATATCAGTCATTCCAGAAGAATGATAGTAACTAGCGTTGATACCAGATAGAATCTTCCTTCTTTCCTTTCATTATTATCTCTTCCACTAGGATTACATTATTAACTAATCAACACTATACCTTAGCTGTGCATTAGCTTAATACCTGTATCACTTGCCTATGTCTATATTGAAGAGATTCTTCAAACTAAAAAGGAAAGACTGACAGGAGTCACAACTATGCTAAAGGCAGACCTGCTATAGAAAGTTTTCCATGTGGCCTCTTTCTGGGAGGAGAGGGGAAATAACATACATTACCTGACTAAATGAAGTGGAAAAGTGCACTCCTCTCCTCCAACCTCCTATGTCCAGTAGTCTAGCCTATGGTGAATTATGGAGAGAAGTGCTCTAAAGACAACTGATTAGTATCTCTTAAAAACAGAGAGCCATGTACCTTTAAAGATATTCTGTTGATTTCAGAACTCAGTGCATATTGATTTCATGAGTGGAATTTTCATCTGCTTTTCATAATAATAATAATAATGATGATGATAATAGTGATTATTCACTTAAAAAAGTAATTTTTTTCAAAGCAACCTACACATAGTTAACTTAGTGGATCAGACCTTGTGATTAGAATCTAGTATAGGTGCTAATCAGAAAGACAGCATCATTGGGAAGAGAAGATAATCCACCTCCTTTTCCCCAATTTTAAACTATTTTCCCTTCTATTTTCCTTAGGCCAGTTGAGTAGATTCATTTATTTACTTGAGACCTTGGTATTCTCACAATCTCTATCCTGATCTAACTTGTAAGACTAAATCTTCTTCTGTCCCTCCTAAACATGGCCTCGACTTGACAATTTGACTCTGATTTCTTATGTTGCCTGTTGGAATCATAGATTATCACATCTATAAGTGATCTCAGGTAATCAATCTACTCTTGTTTTGTTTTTATGTCAACAAGGCTCGCTCAGCTGGTTAAATAGGCAAGCAGAAAGTTGCCAGCACCATGCCTCCATGTGTGGAAGATCAGTTGCAGTAAATGGAAAAATTGTGAATGCTGTGGCTAAGTTCTCTTACCATGGAAATATAATTTCCGGAAATGTCCACATTGATAATGAGATTGACACATGCATTATCAGAGTAGTTCAGTTTGGGAGGCTCTGAAGGAAAGTGTAGGGAGGAGAGTTATTAGACTGCTTACACAAGGGGACTATGCATTGACCACACCCCTGTTGCATGTACAAAATAATATTGCTAATCACTGGAGTTAGAATCTAGGAATTCCTAATCTCAGTCAAATCAGTCAAAAGCTTTTCTATCTTGCCCTCACTGTAAATTTTCTGTCAGCCCCCTCTCCCAATCTGATGTTTCTGATTCCAATTTGGTAACTCCACTATGATTCACACCACTTGGATAAGCTAGGAATCAGCAATGCAATTATTTTACATTATAATTATTACAATTCTTCTAGTAAAATGGAAGATTACCAGATCTTACCATTTGTCTTATCACCTGTGTTGTTACATCTTCCAATTGTTCCAGTACAGCCATCTGACCTGCTTTCATACCTAAGAACATTTAGGTGTTCTAATCTGTCCTGCAGCTAAACTTTTCTTTGCCTCTTATCTTTTTCAAATAGACTAAGAGGAAGAACAAACCCTAGGGCTTGACAAAAGGTTAGCATTTGAAAACCCATTCATTCATTCTGTATTGTTCACAATTTTTGTCTAGCCTCATTACCTGAACAAATATTTCAAATAACTATTTTCTTGACAGTTTAGCTTTGCTGTTTGGAATCTGAACTATATGTAATGTGAATCTAATAAACCCTTCTTCCAAAGGGGTAAGAATTTTATTATTCAACTTACCTTTTCTGTAATTACTCCCTTTGCTAGCACCCTTTGTTACTTTCTACTGAGGCTCCTCAGGCCTTTATCCTGTGGATTTTTTTTTTTTGGACTAGGTTAAAAAAAAAAAAGCAACCTTTTAAAATTACTAATTCCTTTTTTTACTTAGCCTTAATGACTGAATGGATGATTGTATTAATCTGAGACTTATTAGAGATCTTAGTTTAAAAAGAACAACAAGGTCTTCTACTACAGTCAAGTCCTGGATCCTGCTCTACATCCAGCCACTGGATACCAATGGTTCTGGAGGAGAAACTGAGACTGAAGACCTTGCACAGCACTCTCTCCCTCAAATCCAACTCACTTGCATGTCATAGCATCATTTCCTTTATGTCATGGTCCTCTTTAAGAGGGAAGGAAAACAAGAACAACAAAAACAAGCTGTAGAAATCTTTTAAAATCTAAAGAGTTAGTGAATATAAGAGCTCTCCGCCAGATAGTCTGCTCTGAACCTATCTTTCTATTTTTATTTCCATAATGAAAAGAAGTCTACAGATTAATTTATACTATGTTATAAATGGCCAATAAAGATTGGCTTTTTCTATTATCCTTTATTAGGTATATTTGCATTTCAGCAGGAGACACTGACTTGACTCAAAGTAATTAAATAGCCCTAATGAACCTGGGAAACTTATTTTTAGGCATTGAAGAATGTTCCCACTAGTGCTCAAGTTATACTAGGTTGGTTGCTACTTATATAAAAGTCTTGCAATGGCTGTACACCCTCAGAAAGATCAGAGCAAAGGACTAAATCTGTTATATATAATGACAGTTTCTCTACCAGTGATCTGCCTCTTTTGTCCAATCATGTCCAAGAGCCTGTGAGCCTGAACTGCAGTGTTTTTCGACCCCCTCTTGATTTTGAAGAATGTCTTTATAAAAATGATCTACTATACTACATCCATAATTGATTTCGATGGTTTGTCTGTTTCAATTTGGTACTGTTTTTATTTAAACTTACTCATACAAGCAAAATGTTACACTGATGAAAATAGTTCTGTGCCTTTGCCTTCTTATGCACATATTTCTTCCACATGGCATTAAGCTGGGATATTTTTATAGGCAGTCAAATGAAGACTTCAATTTCTATTTCCCCATGTTAAAATTCTGCAAGTTGCCAATGACATGATTTTTAAAATGAATTTACAATTATAATTGAAGTGAAAATAACCTATAAAATTGTTAGCTCTGGGCTTTACTATACAATTAAAAAGCAAAGTGAATTCCAAATAATTCATAGTAATTAACTTATTATTTCTGTAATTGTTATTATCATTCCTCCATAGAAATCCTATTTTTCACCATGGTGTAGATAAGCCCAGAGTAGGTTCTCAAGGTAGAATGCAGATTCTGGAAAGTTTAACCAATTAAGAAAGAATTCGAAGTTGTGTTCAGTGATTATATCCTTGTTATTAGAAGACCATTTCTAGCTAATGTCAAAGAAGCTCATCAATAAAAGGTTAGCCTTGAGAGGATTTTTTTTTCTTTTTTAGTAATAGCAACTCATTAAATTGGTCTTCTGAGAAATGGAAAAGTTATGACTGGCATCAGTGAAAGCAATGTCTACATAAATAAAATCATGGATACAAGAGACACTGAAGTTACTTTCATTGTAATCATCATCCTTTTTATCATTATTATTATTAATACATTATACTTCTATACCTATTTTATAATCTTATTTATCTCAGTTTTGCTTTAGCCTTCTTCTTGCCTCTTTATCCCTTAACTCCATTTAAAGTGATTCTGATATAAATAAATTCTGTTTTTACCTATAGCTTTGCCTAGTATACCTGGAATCCAAGTTCTTAGAACTCATGAGCATGCCATAGCTAGATTCTATAAAGTTCTAGAACCTTTCTAGTACAGTGTAATGTATTCAATAAGTGCTAAGTGAGTATATTCTTTTGACTTAGTGCATTTTAATCTTATTTTGATCTCCTTTCACTCCCACCTTCCCAATTCAGAAGTTTTATCTAAAGACTTTTAAAAATGGAGATGGAAATTTTAAAGCATTTATGATTCCCAGTTGCTTTTAGGATCAAACAGATATTCTTGTTTGACTTTTAAAATCTCCCATAATCAGTTATCTTCCTGTTTTTCCAATATTCTTACTTCTTATGCCCTTCCAGATATTCTTTAGTTCAGGAATACTGCCCTTCTTGAACACGTACTTCATATCCTTAGTGGGCATTTTCACTGGCTATTGTCCATATCTAGTCTCTACTGAATCTTTAATGCTTCTATTGGTATCCATGAAATTCTAATCAGACAAATTTAAAAGCATACTATGCCCCGGGGCAGTTATTTTACTGATGATTATGACACTAAGTTGCTAACAACATTAATATACTCCACTAGATCTGTGAACTCATTTATTTGAATCTTCTGTTCAGTGATGGAAATCATAACCATTTGTGTCTATCCCTCCCATCACAATTGTGCAGCTCTTCTCTATATCTTTCTAACCCTACACAAGAATTTTCCCTAATATGCTGGGAACTTTCCTTATTTTCTCTTGAAATTAGAAGATTATTAATAGAGCACAAGAGCTGTCTGCCAAGTTGTTATTGCCATGCAATAATTAGTCATATCAATCTAAGGTTTATAACTTATAATATATGTGAGGTAGATGGTATAAGTAACAATAATTTTTTTTAACAAAACAGCATTTAAAATATTTTTATCATTACCCTATAGAGGAAAAACTGAGGTGTAGAGAGGTCAAGTGATTTACTTATCCTGAGTCAAAAATACAGTGAAAACAAAGAGTAGACTATTACAACGGCTTTTTAATGACTTCCCTACCTCAGTTCCTCCCCATTCCCATGCATCCTCCATTCAGCTGCCAAAGTAGAATAATATACAATTTAGACCAGGTCACCTCCCTAATGAATCAATTCCAATGACTCCCTCTAACCTCTAGAATCAAATCAAAGTTCTGTGCTATTTAATGACTTTCACAACCTAGCTCTTTCCTCCTTCCTGGTTTCTTACACTTTGATCTCTTACAGGAACTCCACAATTCAGTCACATTTGCTGTTGCTCACATATAACACTCCATCCCCCCAAAACATGCCTTTATACTGCATTTCTCTTATGTCTGGAATATTCTCTGTCTTTACTTCTATCTCCTGGTTTCCTTGGAGATCTTTAAAACTTGACTCAAACACTGCCTTCCGTAGGAGGATATTCCTGATCACCTATCTTCTCCTTCCTATTTCTCCCACTCTCTCCCCGTCTTCCCTCTGAGATTACCTTCTATTTTGCATCTTATATATCTATCTTACATATTTGCATCTATATTATATCTTATATATACAAACTTTTATGCATGTCATTTCCTCCATTAGATTTTGAACTCCTTAAGAGCAGATGCCATGTTTTTTTGCCTTTCTTTGTATCTCTCTCTAGTGCTTATCATATGACAAGAATTTAATAAATATGACAAGAATAAATATGTGCCGACTGACTGAACCTCCCTGAGTTCAAGGTCTTATTTTTCAGTGCTTGTGATTATTTAATTCTATTCTTTTGTTTCTCTCATCTTATCCCTAAGCTTATTGGGGATTGGAAGTTAATAAATGCATTTATGGACATTGTCAGCAGAATCCTTTTCCTATGGCATAAGGATGATCATTTCCCCTCCTCTCTCATTTCATTTAATCTAATGTTATGTATATGGCACTAAGGAATATAGAAAGAAAACTAAGAGATGGTCCCTGCCCTCAAGTAGTTTGTAGTAAAAAAAAAAAAAAAAAAAAAATTCCAGAACAGTTTAATGTGTTTCTTGAGTACATAAAGCTATTCACCATCCTCATATCTATTTATAAACTATATATAGTCATTTATGCATGACTATAGACTCTGTTCTCTATACAACAGAAACACACAGGGTCTTTGGTACATATTTTCATTCATATTCTTTCATCAAAAGCTACTTCTTATTGAAGCTTCTCACCCTGGTTTTATGAAATTGCTAATAAAATCCATCTGTGCAGTGGCTTCATAGACCTTGACTGCTCATATTCATACAGGATTCTGAAAGTAGAAATGAATACCTTTGTTTAAAATCTTGATAATTGGTGGTTTCTTCAGATACCTGGAATTACCTTGGCTCACATATTCTGTGTATATGTATATGATATGCAAATATGTAATGCAAAATGATGATCACAATTTTATTGATAGTTAAATTTAATAACTTTCTTTTATAGAGTAAGCAGGGACACTTTAAATTTTTGTGATCTTTAGTATCATTGGTCCAACAGAAGCAGATCATAATCCCCACCTCCTCCCCGACTCAGTAGATAATCTTTATTAGTTGCTGTGACTAAAACAGTTTTTTATCTGGTAGCTAACATACTAGTAAAGGAAGATCCTTCTAATCCTAGTCTTACAAGTATAGTATCTTTTATTTGGTTAATACTTGATAAGCACTGTGTGGGATACTGAGAACAGAAAAACAACTCCTGCCCTCCAGGAGCTTCCATTGTATGGTGAGGGGTGGAGGGGGGTGAATAGGTAGTATATACATATCTGGATAAATATAAATTAAAAGCAGAATAAAAATAATGTAGCAAGGATGGAGGATACTAGTTTTGGAGTATCAAGTAAAGCTTCTTTTAGAAGATGATATTTGAGCTAAATCTTGATGGAAATGAGGCAGAAATGAATGCATTCTAGGCATGGCAGATGGTTAGTACAAAATCCTGGAGCTGAGTTGGAGTGCCACATGGAGGAACAGAGAGAAAGAAAGCTGAGATAGACTGAAAAGGAAGAGGAAAGCAACATACAATGAGGCTGGACAAATAGATTGAGGCCACTTTATAAAGGGCTCTAAAATCTAAATAGCAAACTTTATTTTACATGGAAGAGGGAGCCAATAGAGTTTTTTTGAGTAGGGCAGTGAAACCATCAGACCTGTGCTTTAGGAAAACCACTACTGGCAGCTGAGTCTAGGATGGAATGGATCGGAGTAGAAACTTGTGGTAAGAAAAGCAATTGGGAAGATAGTTCAGGTGAGAGGTTATTAGGACATGAACTGAGGTGGAAGCTGTCTGACCTGAAAGAAATTGGATGCAAGAAATGTTATGGAAGTAGATGTGGCAAGTCTTAGCCAAGTAACTGGATATGAAGTATGAGGAAGAATGAAGAATTAATAATGCTGCGGTTATAGACCTCAGAGAAAGTAAGAATAGTGGAATCCACAACAGAAATAATTAAATTCAGCAATGGGTGGATCTATTTGTGTATAATTGTAAGGCACCTTAGAGATCTAATTCAGAACTTTCATTTTAGACATGAAGAAACCACAACCCAAAAAGCTTAAGTGACTAGTCTAAGTTGTAAATGATAGAGATGGGATTAAAATCCATTCAAATTTTGGTACCCTGACTTCAGATGTATTCTGGTTCTGGCAATAAATCTACCTAAGGAGAAGCTCATTACCAGTAGTAGGTGGGCCATGAAATAATGGATTCTCTGACCATAATAACTTATAAAACAGAGAAAAATTGAAAATGTTCTGTCCTATGTGGCCTTCTGTTCATATGTCAAAGGTCAAAATGGAGAGAAAAATCAGTTTTGAGAGCGTCTATAAATACTAATTTAACTGCTCTTTCTATAAATGTAAGAACAAATGAATTAATATGCATAAATACTTTGTTTTTAAATACTATATAAATGCTAGTTATTATTATTGTTGTTGTTATCTTTACTCAATGATCAGTGAGCCGACATAATATTAGAAAAAACTGAACCATATTAATATTAACATTCTTCCTGTAAGTGAAACTGAAAAATATCAGGAAGTTGTAGCTAAATGGAAGGATGACTCATAGGTCCTCCTTGGAGAAAACAAAGAAATTGAAGGAATTGTCTTCATTTGCACAAAAAGAAACCTCATTCCATAGGATACTTTATCATTTCATCTTTCAGGGCTTAGGATAACTATGAGTAAAAAGACCCTGATCAAAGTAACTGCAGATTATATATTGACATCTGTAGCAGAGAATACAAACAAAGAAAAATTCTGTAAAAAGTTGAATAAGATTTAAACAAAGTCAACATATACCTTAATACTTGGGAGACTTCATTGCAAAGATGGACAAAGGGAAAGATGGTTATAAAATATGTCAGGATTAATAAATGAAACAGGCCAAAGGCTTATTAGACTGTCACTCAGAAGCTTCATACCTATATATTATATTGTCTTCAAGGAGAGAGGCAGATGGTTAAGGATATGATGAATATTGAGTATCAAAAAAAATGAAACTGACTACATCTTTACAGACAAAGAAATAACTAGTTATTTATGTAGGGCTTGTTTATTTTTAAAAATTAAAATTTGTATCTTGTTTTCACACCACTTAAATTTCTCCTTGTATTCCTCCCTTTCTCTGTTCCCTGAGAGCTATCCCATATAACAAAGAATTATTTAAACAAAAAAATTTAAAAATCAGTAAAACTAATCAGTGTATCCAAAAAATTGACATTATAGACAGAGTCCTATGCCTTTGGACTACTTTACAAAAGAGTTCAGGGAAGTGTCTTCTCATATCTTTTCTTTGGGGACAGTCAGTCATGTTCTTTGAAATTCTGCATTATTCATTATAGATTATCTATATTGCATTCATTTCTAAATCAGAAATTTTTGTCATTCAGATAATTAACTTGTTAGAAGGAATATCTGAGAATATCTGAGGGCCATTAAGTCAGGGAGGTGATGTCATGATATGAAAGAGAATTGGATTTAAGGGAAGAAAGAGAATCGTATTTAAGCCACCAGTCTCACTTTCTCCTGTGGAGTCCATCTGAGTCCAATGGCAAGATATAAATCAGGATGACTTGAGATGCCCCTGGACGCATTGGGAGACTTTGGCCTTTTAAAGCTCAAGTCTTTAATAGGTCTCAGTTTGATTGAAGCCATGCCCAAGCATGATTAAAGATAGGCAAGGCATAAGGCAGAGATCTATATGCAATATATACAACTACATATGCATGCACACATATCAATCTGGGAGGGGTAGACCCTCAGTATTTTTTGCCAAAATAGAATCAATTGTATAGTATAGCATTTAAATTATTTTAAAAAGGCAGTAAAACTAAAATAGTAAAGGACCTTAATTTATTCCTCTCATAACTATATCATCAAACCAAAAAATAAACGAGTACTTAAAGACCTGAACAGAATTTTAGAAAAGTTAAGATATGCTAGATCTCTGGAGAATATGAATGGGAAAAGAAAGGCAAATTCCTATTTCTCAGCATGGCACATTCACAAAAACTGATCATATACTAGAGCATAAAAATTCCAAGATAAATTCAGAAAGGTAGAAATATTAAATATGTCTATTACAAATCAGAATGCAATAAAAATCATTAAATAAAAGGCAAAGATTAAAAAATAATTGGAAACAAAAATAAGGCAATAAAGAAAAGAGAGCCAGTGTAACATTAAAACATATTGAGAGGGGCAAAAAGTTATATCAGAATGCAATAAAAACAAGTATGGCAGTTTTGTTACTACTGTGTTAAATTTAATTTACACTTTAAAAATGAAATGCTAAAAGTGTTTTACTTCATTGGAGCCTCAAAAAACCATGTGACATTTATCATCATTATTATAACCATGTTACAGATGAGAAAACTGATGGTTAGAAAAGATAAATGACGTGCTCAAGGTCACATATCTAGAGAATATCAGAGAGGCATACTTTAAATCCAGGTTTCCTTGAGTAATCTAGTCTCTTAACTACTGCCTTTCCCCCAAGGGTAACTTATGACCAGAAGGAGAAATCATACACAGAACAAGAAGTGAATGGATATCACTACACTGTTGGAAGGAAGACTCAGAGATCCACTACAAGTTGAAAGTAGAAAGAAGCAATGCAAAGTAATAATTGAAGATTTTTGCCTTCTCTATGTATGTCATTACTATTCAATCTATCTAAAGTGATTGCTTTATCTTGCATCTGATAGTCTTGTTCCCACATTGGCTTTAAAAGGTCCCTCTACCCTGATGATTTTGATTTTTCTTGTTTTGTCTTTAGCATTTATGACAAGCCTCAGCTTGTCTGTACTTTCACATTCCTGACATTATTCTTAGAGGACACTTCATTTTTTTCCATATTTACCCCTGCCTCCATCTTTTGTATATGACTTAAAAATCTGAATTGATCACTGAATTTCCTTTGCAGTCCCATCAATCTCTTTAATTATTTCTCTCATTAAAATCATAGGATCTTGGATTTTGAACTAGACAGCCCCTTAGGAACTAGACAGGACCCAACCTCTTCCGTTACTGAAGCCCAGAGAGGCTGAGCGATTGGTCTGAGTTACACAGGTAGTTTTCAGGGACCAGATGCTCAGATTTCACACCCATGTTCCATCTTACATAGAATATTGGCCTGATGAATAAATATGATTTGAAGGGCAATCCTGGTAATGCCAGCAGAATGAGAGTCCCCTCTAAGCCCTTCCTGGAGTCAGCAATTTGGTTGATTGAGAGAGTTTCACTGTGTTGTGCTGCCAAGCAGTAGTATAGTATTAGTAATTCAATTGGGTTTGCTATTTATAGAACAGAATGATACTAACTAGAAATATATCCTGCCAAAATGTAACTATTTGTGAGAGACTGGGGATATTGGGTCAGCCTGGATTGTTTAGAGAATGAGAATGCTGGGATGTTTACCAAGCCTTGGACAAAAGGGGGTATACAGAGGGGCCTCATGGGAGAAAGTGAAAAGCTAGACCCATTACCGGTTTCCAATTTATCCTGGGTATAGCCATCATAGTTATAAAAATTTTTTATGTTGTCTTCCTTCATTAGATTATGAGTTTCACTAGGGCAATAATGGTCCTTATCTTTTTGGGGAGAGGGAAGGGGTATCTCTGGCACTTAACACAGTACCTGGCATTTAGCTGGCACTTAATACATGTTTATTGTTTGACTCTGTTGGCAATACATCCATGAGATTGTCCCAGTTTTGTGTATACAATTGGCTTTAATTTATTTTGGTTTTTAATTTTTAAGATTTTTGTGGAAATAGTACCTCAACAAAAAGCTATGACAAATTAGAGGGATTTTGTGCATAGTGAATTATTTTTCAATAAATAAATCTGAAATCATACTATTTGGATGCTTTCTCTTACTGGTTAGGCAGAGATTTATTTCTTAAGATCTTTACCTAATATGTACTTGAAAACTACTCCTTCAAAAGGGACAAATTCTTAAGAAGTGTATTAACTTATTTCTGACTAGAAATTGTCCTAGATTCTAACTAGAAAAATTTTTCATTGTAGCTTGACCTAGAAATGGTATATAACTGTATGTGTGTCTTGGGTATCTTCATTAAATAAGTTTCTGAAGGGAATGAAACATCTTTTACATAATTTGTAATGAAGTACTGATCTCATTTTAGCTGCTACATGAGAATATTAATGTTACAACTAAAGTAATATAACCATAACACGAAAACAACTGACTGACAGGCATAAATTGGGGACATTCTTTTCCCAGAAATCCTAAAATTCTTCACTCAGAAGATTCCTATTTGGAATCTTATCAACCAACTAACAAACTATCAAAAAAAAATCTATCCAATACTAAAATAATTTGCATATGCTAATTAAGCCAATCTTTAACCACAGACATCGCTGATAGTCTAACAACAAAAATATCTGCCATTTATATATGCAGTTAATGTTTACAAAGTATTTCTATACTATCTCATTTGATATCTACAACAATCTTGACATAAAATTAAAACATGAAGAAATTAACCTGAAGGAGCTTAAATGATATGCCCCTAGTCACTCAATGAATAAGTATAAATCAAAGGATTTGAACTGCTTAAAACTCAGCATTTATAATTTCAAGAATACAGATTAGCCTGAGAAATATATACTTTTTTTAACTGAAAATTTCTGCTGGGATTTCTGGCACTACCTTTAGCTTTCAGTTAATATTATATTTGGTTTTATGGAAATAACTGATTTATCCCAATTCTAAATAAACTTTGTTAAGAGATTCAGAGGTAGCCACATTAATACTATTATTACTGTTTCTTTAAAACTGATTATTTAACACATGCTCTTCAATTTCTCCATTCATTCTTTATTATGGAATTCTTTTTTGTTTGTTTGTTTTCTAACCTTATAAAACTTTGGGTAAAGATCTTATCTTTTCTAGGTTAATCTTGCTTGGTTAAACTCTCTAAGAAGACTTTAACTTGATTTACAACTTGTCTTTAAAAGTATATTGACACTGATGACCTAATTAATTGAAATTTGAAAGCAAGATTTTTAGGAATAAACTCCATTTATTCTTGGAGAGTTGATTATATATACAATTCCTTTTAGTAAAGCTACAGAAGTTGTGTGGACTAAAACTACATTAAATAACTGAGTAGTCCATGTAATTTTACATACATATAAAAAAATTTAAAAATACAGGTACCTTTTTACTGCTTCAATGTTCAGCTATATGGTTGATATTATTTTTAAAGTGAAATGAAATGACTTTTTTTTTTTTTAAAGGGGAATAGAACTGGGGAGAGGTTGGTTTTCCCTTGTTTGATTCCTCTTGTTTCACGTTCTTGAAGTAGTTAGGTAAATGAGATTGGTTGTAGGAATTTGGGTGGAGAAAAGTGATAGGAAGAACCTAAAGGGAAAAATGAGTTAACCATATCTTACATTGGGAAGAAATCTCATAACCTGTTTTAATCAAAATTCTGCTTACTATAAGGAGGAAGCTATTTTACCCTGTCTTTGACAGATAAACATGTCATCTACACAAATGTTTTCATAAATATGGGAAGCGTATTCCTTCTGTAATCAACTACTTCATTTTGAGGAGAAATGTAATTTATTTTAAAATTATTTCTTATATTAAGCTCAAATGTGCTCCCCTCTAAGTTCTAGTCATGAGTACTAAAATCTTGCTCACTAGAGTAGCACAGAATACAAATCTACTCTTTCTTTAATATTCCAATATTGGAAGGCAATGATTGTGTTGGCTCTAAATCTTTCCTTTTTTACGATAAATAGCTCATACTTGCTTTTGTATATTGATTATATGTACCATATTTTTTCTTTTTTAAAGCTACTATATTATTCAAACTACAAATTTCAAACTAACAAATAATTGTTAGTTATTGGAGGACAAATATAATTTATGAAAAAATTTTTAAATATTGACCTTTTATTTCACTGTATTTCATTAGATAAGCAATAGTCTTTTAATAAACCATTATAAATACATATAAAAGCAATCATTTTCTAAAAGAAAGACTGAAACAAACCAAGATTAGTTCACATTTACAAAATATATTCTACCTTTTTGATCTGGAAGTGAAAATAATAGTAGCTAGCATTTAGTGCTTTAAGGTTTTTGCAAAGGTATTTACCTACATTATCTAATCTGATCCTCACCACAACTATTAGAAATAGTTGGCACTATTTTACACAGAGAAAACTGAGTAAGAGACTCACTCAGGATCCTACAGATAGTCATATGCTGGGGCAGAATTTGAACTCAAGTTTTCTTAATTCCAAGTCCAGCATCCTAAGAATTAGAAAAGTATTTGTAAAAATATAATAACAAATTAAAAAATATTAGCAACATAATATAAAAGGCAAGAATATATTCAATTCAACAAACATTAAGTGTTTATTACGTGCTAGGAAACTAAGGATAGTCCCTAAAAGGGACTGATGAATTTGTGAAAGTACTGAGACAAGAGTTGCACATTACAGATGGATTATGATGTACATTGCTGGAGTGAACTACACAAAAAAAAAAAAAAAAACCTATAATCACACATCCATTTGATATGTCCCAGAAACTATGTCAGGTTCTGGAGATACAAATTGGAAAATGAAATAGCTTCTGCCATCAAGAAATTTACATATCACTATAAAGGAGGAGATATAGAAGTAGGGAGTCCCATCATATATGTCAATAAGTAAATATAAAGAATAATGCAATCTTAGGAGAAGTTAACAGTTTGGAAAAGGGAGAAATAGACAAGACTTCCTATAGAAGGCAGGTTCTGAGGTGTATCTTGGGGAAAGCTAAAGCGAATTCCAAGAGGTGAAGGTGAGGAGGGAGAGCATTCCAGGCCTGGAGACTCATACTAAGGTTCAGAGACTTAATACTCACTTTGGGGAATACCATGTATACCAATTTAGCTGCAAAGTGCAGCACATAAAGGAAATGATGTGAAATAAGTCTATAAAAGTAAACTGGACTCAGATTGTAAAGGGTTTCAAATGCCAATGTGAGTTTGTACATTATTCTAGAATTCACTGAAGCTTCTTCATGGTCAGACTTAGGAACATCACCAAATTGGCAGCTGTGTAGGGGTTAAATGACAGATTTTGAAATGCTATATAAATGTCAGCTATTATTACTGCCATTGTTATCATACTTGCTGTTGTTGCTGTTACCATAGTTGTAGGGGCTAGACTGGATTGGGGAAAAAAATAAAAGGATTCCTACCTCAGATGAATAGCCATAGTGGCTTTAATTTACATATGTATAAATGATGTTAAAGTGATTTTGTATTTCCTTTTAATAGGGTTTCAAACAGGCAGCTTCAGAATAAACACCATTAGGTTTTCTGGGCAACAGCTCTCTCTCAGTTTTCACTTAATATTGCCTGAGCATTCTGTATTTCTAACATTAAATATTAGGCTTTGAAGATCAACTGTGGAATTATCTCATACTTTTACCTACTCTCAGAGACAACCCTCCTAGTCGATATAAATCAGTCTTATGCTCCATTTCAATGTTTGGCATTAGTGACACTGAGTGGCTTTTGCTCTCTATCCAGGATATCTGCCTGTAACCTTATTCTCACCCTACCCTGAGACACTCTTAGGTATGACTGCATTCCCTATCAGGGGTCCTCAAACTGTGGCCCATAGGCAAGATGCGGCAGCTGAGGACGTTTATCCCCCTCACCGAGGGCGATGAAGTTTCTTTATTTAAAGGCCCACAAAACAAAGTTTTTGTTTTTACTATAGTCCAGCCCTCTAACAATCTGAGGGACAGTGAACTGGCCCCCTATTTAAAAAGTTTGAGGACCCCTGCAACAATGCACAAGTATTCTGCCATATCCTATACAAACTCCATTTGTAGAGAGTTAAGGCACAGTTTCCTCCCCCATAAATGTAGAACAGAATTTTAGACCCATATCTTTACCTGGTTCTACTGCATAGAACCACTGGTTCTTCAAACTCAACATTTCCAACACAGAGTTTTTCCTCTTTCCTTTTAAAAATGTTCTTAATACTCTAACATCTATTCCCAGCCCCTCCAGAGAAATTACTTTTTATTCAGAGTACCAAATTCAACCATGTCAATTTTGATTCTCCTTTCCTATCCAATCAGTTATACTAAGTCTTGTTGATTTAGACATTTCTGTGTTTCTTGTATTTCTTTGTTCCTTTTCAGTCTCCTCTGTTATTGGCCAGAACTCTGAATTCTGAAACAATGCACAAATTAATGTATGTTGTGAAACTATCCCAGACAGAGTGGCAAATTTTATTGACCATGGCTCCAAATTTTTACACATGGGTTTCCATTAAAGATAACTCGATTATTACATAATTGGCAATGGATTTTTGAAGAAAAGGTTTCTAAGACTCCTCTTAAAGAACCAACTATTTTTACAGATGCATCCAAACATATTTGTGCTGTATAATCTCATGATTTAACTATAAAGAAAGTAGTCAGAACTCCTTTTCAGTCCACTCAGCAGAATGAATTGTATGCAATTATGCTAACTCTTACTTATCATCCAGGAAATTTAAATATAATATTTGATTCAGCCTATGCAGTAGGTGTGGTAGAAAGAATTGCCACAGCCCAAATAAAATTTGCAGCTTCTAACATATCAGCTCTTTAAGGAACTTCAAGAGCAAGCGAGAAAGCATCCAGGTAAGATTTATATCTTCCATGTCCATTCTCATAGTGGACTTCCAGGTCCTATTTTTGATGGAACTTCAAAGGTAGATAGCCTTTTAACTATGTTAGGCAGTACTCCTTTATTTCAGGAAACCCAAGAATCTCATTCTAAATATCATCAGGCTGCTCAAGCTTTATGTTTACAATTTGGAATAAAATAAAGAGAGGAAGCTAGGAACATAGTAAAAGCCTGTACAGCTTGTCTTCCTTTCCACACTTCTATGCTCCCTCCAGGGAAGAACCCTCATGGTTTGAGACCCAATGAGATTTGGCAAATAGGTGTGACCCATTATAAATCTTTTGGCCATCTGTCTTTTATCCATGTTGTGGTAGACATCTTTTCAGGATTTACTTTTGCAATACAAGAAGCTAAAGAGACAGCCCGAGTGGTCACTGAATTCCTTATACAAGCTTTTGCAATTATGGGTGTGCAACAAGTACTTTTGCAATACAAGAAGCTAAAGAGACAGCCCGAGTGGTCACTGAATTCCTTATACAAGCTTTTGCAATTATGGGTGTGCAACAAGCAATAAAAACAGATAACGGACCTGCACATACTTCTAAACATTTTACAGACTTATGTGCACAGTATCAGATTTTATACACCACTGGCATATCCTTTAATCCTCAAGGACAGGCAATAGTAGAGAGGAGAAATTGAGACATTAAGATGCTCCTCCAAAAACAAAAGAAAGGGGGAGCCACAGGCAACCTTAAAGAACTTCTAAATTTAGCTCTCTATACCATTAATTTTTAAATTTTTATAAAGATGCACTGGCTCTAGCAGACAGGTTTTGTAACCCACCAGAAGGGCAGTGTCCAGTGTGAGCAGTTTCACTATCCTTAGATAATCGCCAGGTGATGTGGAGAGACCCAGAAAGTGGTGAATGGAAGGGACCAGAGAGACTAACTGCTTGGGGGAGAGTGTTTGCTTGTCTCTCTACAGATGGAGAAGGAATCAGATGGGTGCCAAGGAGCCATATTTGCCTTGTCCATCGGAGAGAGACAGAAAGAAGAGAAAAACCTCGAAACAAAGGAGAACACCTAAGAAACATTTGACACTGAAAGAGCATGGCTGATAATGAAACTGATACAGAACTTCAAAACCAGCAGGAATCATTGGATTCCCTAAGATGAAAAGTTGTTGATAAGATTGTTGCAGAACTTCAAAACCAGCAGGAATCATTGGATTCTCTGAGACATGATAAAACTGATACAGGACTTCAAAATCTGCAGGAAGCATTGAATTCCCTAACGCATGATGAGACTATTGCAGGACATTAAAACTTGCAGGAATCGTTAGATTTCCTACATACATGAAGTAATGGACAATAGATTCCTTTTGGACTATTTCTAGGACTTATGGACATGTATAATTCCTCATGCTGATTCATATTATTTGTCACATCACTACTAGCCTGTGTTATTATGTGCTTATGTAATTTATATAATTATGTGTAATACCTCCCATGTTGATATTATATAGACCTGTTTCAAGGGAGACTCTTCAGAAATCTGCTAATATTTGGTTTTCATCTCCCTTCCTGAAATGTCAGGGAAGGCGTGATCACCTCCTGTTTTTGGTGTTTTCACTCATTTTTTTGAGGAGTCAAGGATGGTGTGATCACCTCCTTTTTGAGGTTCTTACCTCCATGAGAAGTCAGGGAGAGTGTGACCACCTTATGTTCTAAAACAAAAGAAAGCAGGAGATGTTATGGGCAAGAACTCTGAACTCTGAAACAAGGATTCTTACAAGGTGTTAAATCAGTGGAATTGATAAAGACAACGGTTATCTAGTTTAGCATGGTGCTTGATAGTTCTCTAGTTCAGTACATATACTTAGTACTTAATGCAGCTCTACAAGATTCACACCTATGATAAGAGAGCATACAAGCTTGGATAAACTCAGCCAAATTCAGAGGCAGAGAAGACAAGAGAACTGGAGGCAGGAGCTTAAGCTCTCAGAGGGAAGGAGAGATAGAGATTCATTTCACCTTCAGTCAGGCTTTTGGTGGCAGGCTCTTCTCCTGCTTTTCTCCAATGAGACCAAGGCCAGTCTGAAAGGGTCTCCAGAAAGCTACGCAACCCTAGGAAGGAGATGATAAAGAATCTGGACTTTTAACACCTGGCTGTTCTTGTGGTGATTACTCTGACTGAAAAGAAGGCTGCCTCAGAGACCTCAAGAAAACCGAACAAAGAATATTACATCCTCATTATGACATAAAATGGGCCCTTACTGGCATCAGTAATAGCTTATTGTAACAGATCTTACATAGTTCCATTAATTTGTTCTTTTAATCTTCTCTGCCAGAATAATCTTCCTTAAGCATCATAATACTCCAATACTTACAGATCAACAGTAGATTGGTATTACTTCTTCCTAAGCAAAGTTGAAACTCCTCTATATGCTCTCTATTTTCTAAGGCCACCTTACCTTTTTAGTCTATCTTTTCTAGGTGGTCTGTGTTCTGGTACAAATTATTCCTCAAAAATGTTCTGTGCTTTTCTGCTTTCATATCTTCACTTACGTTTCCTACAAACTAAACATAATTCTTCTCTGTCTTTATCTGTTGAAAACCTACTCGTGTTTTAGCCACCTTTTAAATGAAGCCTTCCCTAATCCTTATAGATGATCCCCCTTGCTCTCAGAACTCATATAATATGTGGTTTGTACTTTTTAGTATTCTTGTTATGCACTGTTTTATTATAACCATGTTTAATAGGTATCTTTAATTTCTTGGATCACAGCCTATATAATTTCTATTTCCTCTAATGAGCATGCTGTTCTGCACACATTAGGTACAAGAAGTACCTATTGTGTCCTAGACTTTCTGCATTAAGATGCAAAGATAAAATATTTCCTTAATACTTATTTAAATGAATTTAACATAACAATTGTTCAATTAATATTGGCTTAGTTTGAATGAATGGTGTCATTTTATGCACACATGTATATGTGTGCACACACACATGCATCACTGTTTGAGGAAGTTTCCTTACATGGGCAGCTACTTGGTATAATGGATAAAGTGCCCTTGGCCTGGGCTCATCTTCCTGAGTTAAATCTAGCCTCAGACACTTAGTAGCTATGTGACCCCGGACAAGTCACTTAACCCTGTTAGTTCAAGTCAACTTCAAATGAACTGGAGAAGGAAATGGCAAATAATTCTAATATCTTTGCCAGAAAACTCTGAAAGACATCACAAAGACTCAAGCCTGAAAAGTGACTAAACAACAAGAGTTCCTTATATCAATGAATAAATATGAATACCTCCCTCCCCTTAGTGTATATGCATATACACTTTAAAATTCAAATGGGAAAAGCCCTGGATTGGGGGTCAGATCTGGATTTATGTGTTATTTCTGCTAGTTATTGCTACTTGTATAAGTCACAGTATGTCTCCAAGTATCAATTTCCTCCCTTATAAAATGAGGGAATCAGACTAGGGGATCTATCAGCTTACTTCTAGCTCTTAACCCAATAATCTATCACTATTTCATTTAAAATGTATTTATTTAAGGATTCTATTAATAGGATTCTCTTATAAACACTTGTTTGAATCATATAATATTCAGGAGTTGTGTAAATCAACAACTTAGAGCATTTTGCTTAATTATGGTTGCAGGCAGAGATTTGGAAGAAGTATAAAATAGTAGAAATGAGAGATTCCATTTCTTTCAGCTGTCAGAACATTTATGCTATTTGGTATTTAGGGAAAATGAATCAAACTGAATGTCCATCAACGGTGCCCATGTCAGATAACATGTCTCTGGAAACATGCTCTGTTCATTCCTCCAAGAACTATAGCCTAATTGGTATTATTAATTCAAAACATGTTTTGAATACACTTGAAAATATCATTGCCATAGCAAATAAGAATATTATGAATGTGATAAAAATGTAACCACATATCAAATTTTAACATCACTTGAGATATTATTTTTCTTAGAAACTCAGGTTTTGGGGAGAAGACTGAAAGGAAGGATGGAGAAACAGGAAAACTGTTGGAGATGAGAGTGTAGTTAGCCCAGCAGGTTTTTTCTGAAGAATTTTTGGATATGAGCCTAAATTCCTAAAGTTTCATCCTTTGACTCAACATATTCTGTTCTCCTTTCCCCCTCTCTTTCCTTTTAGCCATGGGGAGAGGGGAAGGTTTCAGAAAGAAAATTAGAAATTGTGGATCTGTTCAATTAAAACTTGGACTGAAAATCATGAGTTTCATATTTAATTAAATATAGAGAAAAAATCATAGTTTCAGGGAAATAAAATCTTCTAATCATTGTTAGTATTATTTAGGATGTTATTTTGCAATGCCATATGATAAAAATTGTTCTCTTTCTAATCTTATTTTACCATTTCTTTCATTTATTATATTCCTCTCTTAACAAAGCTTCACTTAATCAAATTCTATTTCCATGCTTATTTTTATTCTTTCATTTTTTTAAGTACACTTTATCAGGTTTGCTCTTTTTATACAAAATGGTCAATATTAGCACAATATAATATCAATAAATGACATATAATTAGTGGTTAAAATGCTAGACTTAGGATCAGGAAGACCTGGATTTAAATCTGACACTCTGTGATACTAAAATTTTCTGGATCTTATATCCTTAACTGTAAAATAAGGGAAAGCATAGTTAGACTTAGTGATCACAAAGGGTCTTTTCAATTCTAAATCTATGTTTTTGTGAATAAATATGTCTCTATTACATAGTACAGATTTTATTCTTAATAGAATCTTGTAGGGTAAAGGAAACTAAATAGAGGTAAATCTTTTAACCTTCACAGTAAGAATGATGATTCTGGAAATGCTGGGGACGTGCAAACATTTGATTTAAAGAAAAAAAGCTTTAAAAGTTTCCTAAGAGTATGTCTATCCTTTAATTCTTCCCTAAGACCAAGAAGGAAGAAATAATTGACACAAACAATGTTTTATAAAGTTCAGCGGGGATAAGCATTGACTTCAATTTTCTAGGAGGGTACACTGAGAAACCCTTTGTGCAGCCATACTCCTTTTTAAAGTAGAGGAGATGGAAAATTATTAAGACTTTCTCCACCTCTCATGGTACTATGCATAATAGTGCTACAATGCCTATTTCTACACTTGTCCTGCATTCCATCAATGTTAACTGGATTGAGGTTTCTGTCTTAGCTCTTATAATTCTTTAATTTTTTCTGTGTGTCTTCTCCCAAACCAGACAGTAATCTCATTGAGAAAAGTACAATGTGTGTTCTACTTGCATGCTTCCTCATAGCCCATGAAAGCAGAACACATATAGTAAGTACTTTTTATAGGCTAAACACAAGATTATAATGTCACCGAATATTTATTGAGTCTCGGAATTGATTTTTATTTGGCCATTCACAAAATTAGCTTTTCTCTTGTCCCAGAGAAAACCTGGATTCAAATCCCACTTATTACTATTTTTGTTACCTCTCTGAGCATGGGTTTCTTTATATGTAAAAGGAGGAGAGTATACTAACCTCTTAGCTCTAACAACAATAATACCTAAGACCCTTGCAAAAATTAACTTTAAGGTACTGACAGCTATAGAACAGCAGAGCAGTTTTTATTATCTACTTTATAGGCCCCAGCTTAATCCTTGAAATAAGCCAGGAAGAAAATAAGAAACAAAAAATTTTCCCCCTTTTTTGTCTAATGAAACTGTCCTGCTAAGATTCTCTTAGACTCAAAGAAAAGAATTGTTAATTTATTGATTATTAATTAATAATGTTAATATATTAATCAAATAATAATAATAATTATTATTATCTTGGGGTTTTTTTGAGCCATGCTTTGATAATAAAATATCCATGCTTTTTCAGTTTATTTATGTTTCTGATGTAGAAAGCAATGAAGAGACTCACTGCTGAATCCTAAAACATTGATTAGGGCTCAATGGAGAAATATAAAGATATAGATATATACATGTGTATCTGTGCTTGTCTTACTTGTATTTGATGGCTGTCAACATGAAAACAATGAATTAAATTAAATTAGAATCCTGTTCAGATGGTATTAAAAGTTTGGTATCACTACAGGCATGAGGTATGGTAAACCAGTAACAATATCTGCCCTGTATTCATTTGTGAACTTCTAGTTTTTTTTTCTTTTTCTAGCAAATTCCGGTTAAGTAAGGCATCATGAAAAGAGGCAATAGAAAATAATTTAGATTTAGAATCAGAAGACCCAAGTTTGAATCATGACTATGTCATGCATCTGTGTGATTCTGGGCAAGGGACTTAACCCACTTGGGTCTCATTTTATCTATTAATATCAGGAGTTTGGACTAGAAGACTATCAAGTCCCTTTCAGCTCTAAATCTATAATCCAAAGAATAAATCTATAATTCACCAATAACTGGAAATGTGGTCATCTTTGGCTATGTCAGTTTTTGAAGACCGACACATTTAATATGATATAAACCTGTGGAAAAAACTGAATGGGGATTGAAAAGAATATAACATTTTCTAAGTGGTACTTACACAAAAATTGACCATGTATTAGGACATAAAAACTTTACAATCAAATGCAGAAAGGCAGAAATATTAAATACATCTTTTCTAGATCATGATGCAATAACAATTATCTACAATTTTATCTGAGCAACTTTTCTGGGTTGTTGAGAAGCTAGGTCCTTAAAATTATCCTAGTGACGCTGACAACACACACTTACTATTTTTAAATTGTGCTTTACATATATGTTAATCTAGTTCACGCCATGTATGTGAAATTTCTTTATTAGAACAACAGTAAATCAGTCAGCTAAATGAACTGGGGAGAGTCCATGACCAGTGAAAGGATGGAGATCGGGTAGAGCAGGAAAAATCAAAGTGGGTTTCTCTTACTGGTCAGACTGAACATTTGAATATTACAATCAAAGCAGAATATATACTGAAAACTCCCAAAGTTTATTGTTCTAATACAATATATATGCTTATCTAGCATCTATCACAGCCCTTTAAAATACTCTTTTGAGTTCTATGGCAACATACTTAAATACTAAATATTTGAATCACTAGCTTCTTAAGTGAGCCTATGTAGTAAGAGAAACTTAAAGAGAAAAATTTGGTTTCCTATGCCTCTTGATTTCACCTTAATAATATTTCTCATATCTATTATAACTCGAACCACTGTACTTTAGGCCTGTTGGTCTGTTAATTTTTTTTTGAGACCTAATTTACTATTGATACCATTTCCACAATATATTTTGGACTTTCAACTGAACTCTGTGAAACAATTTTTTATCTTTGAAACTGTGGGAGAAATTTAAGGACAGACCTTTAGACCACATTATACATTCAATTCTAGTTTTCCTAAACTTGTTAAGTGAAAAAAAAAAATTGTCCTTTATGTCCTTAAAGGGCATTGTTTTACAATGGAAAGAGAATCAGACTTGAAATCAGAACTGTGGCTATGTTCTGCCTTGCTCACACTTAGCTATGAGACCTCACTTTACTCATCTGTAAAATGAATATAATCATAACTGCCCAACTCATATAGTTAACTCAAATAAGAGTCACTTTCAGCTCTTAGTCTGTGACATTATAAAATGATGATGATGAAATGAGATGATTCAATTTTTTAAAAAATCACCAATTTTTGTCCTACAATATAGAAGTCTATATTATAAGTAGGATGGGGTGGATAATGAGCGATAATGTGGCGGCAAAAAAGGGAGCTCTGGGGAATTAACTGAAAAAAGATAGAGTGAGACAGCAAGGGAAGATGGTCCAGTGAAGAGTTACAACCACAAGTAGAGAAACAATCTAAAAATGGAAATCCATGCACAATCAATATCATACTATTTACCTTCTCAAGGGATAGGATGGCAGAGGAGAAAGATAATTTGAAACTCAAAATTATTAAAAAGTGAATGTCAAATTTTAAATGCAACTGGAAAATATTTGATGAAATAAAAATTTATTAGGAAATAAATAAAAATGGTGATCACACATATAACTAAAAAACTGTCTCAGAAACTGATTTTGCCCAGTCACTTCTTCCTTACAGTTAATTTACCTGCTTTTATTTATAGATTTGTGGCTATTCATGTCAATATAAATTTTTGCCTTATGAGAAGTTTCTAGATTGACCAGAATTCCAGTATTAGATTTTCTGATTCTGAATCTTTTGCTTATGACTGGGTATAGTTCATTCCTCTTTATAGATAAGATACAGTCTAACCCCTTTAATGCTTTCCACTGGACAAATGAAAATAGTATAGAAATTGCATATTGGCAGTGTAGAAAGGATTTCTGAGCAGATATAAGTATTTTGAATGACATGCGCTTTCTATAATGATCACCATTAGAAGCAGCATTTTAAAATATGAAAGACACATGGTTCAATTAAGATTTGACATCTGGTCCTATAAATGTCATCTAGATGCAATCCTATAATTTTACAGAAAAGAATATTAAATTTCAAAAGAGTTAAGTAAGTGGTCAGCTTATGATCAGACAGAATTCAAACAAAGGTTCCCTGGCTATACATTCTGCTTTCTTTTCCTGTACCATTTTAATGGGCCGACTAATGCTTATTATTTTATCTTAAGTCAAAATGTGAGAAAATCCTTTCTCTTTTTAGTATGAGCAGCATAAGAATAAATAAAATATGAAACATTAAAAATATGGTCATAAAGTATAGGATACCTTAGCAGTTCAAACTCGAATGTTATTAATTACAGAATACAAAAGTTGAGGTTGTTGCAGAAAAATCTAAAACTTCACACCAGTGGATGTGCCCAGAAAAATCATATCTCTTGTGTTTTTGAATAAGTATCTAGAATTTTCCACTAAAGTCACAGGAGTACTATAGTGCAGATTTAGAGAATTCAAAAAAATAAATCATTGGGTAACAGCTAGCCTTTTTATGTTATAGAGAATGTATAGTGAACATTTTGTTATAGAGAATCTTCTCTATAAATAGTACATTTGGAAATGAGTGGCTATGTTGGCACCCACTGGAATATTGTTGAGTTTGCTCGTGGGAACATCCCAAAATGTAAAAAATAACATAGTCATTGATAGAATCCTGAATTTAGAACTGAATGGATCTAGAACCCATTTTATGGCACCTTTTTGTTTTAAAAATAAGGACAAAGGGGGCTCAGAGATTTGCTTATGGCTAAGAAGGTATTTGCCATTTATAAACTAGGGACGATAATAATAATATTTATTGTATTTCTAGAATACATGCATATATGTACATCCATATAGAGACACATATCCATACACAGGGCACTTTATAAATTTTTGTTTAATTCTGTCAACATTACTATGAGCTATGTGGTCTTATTATTCCTATTTTGCAGAGGAGGTACCTTAAATTCAGAAAAGCTTCTGTCAACATTTCCTCAAATTCGGTTCTGGTTCTACCTGAAGAAAACATAATATGCTTCAGTTTCTTTGGAACTCTAGTGTGAGCACAAAGTTAGCAAGAACAAGGGAACTTAACTTTGACATCTGGAATAAAATTATGCCTATAAAACATCTTACTTTAAAATATTCTTTTGATATACACAACTACTTCAGTTGACATATTAATTATGTATTTTTAGAAGAACATCAACTTATCTAAGCAGATATCTTCAAAAATTTTGAAGATATAAAGATATGAAATACTTTATTCTTTGAAAAAGGCCTCATGGAACTAAAAAGTTATAGTTTTTTTTTTTTTTAATTTCATCTAAGCAAAATAAACTTAAAAAAGAAAAATAAAACCTTTCCCCAAATTTTTACATAAATAGAATGTTGGATTTTAGACTTTATACTATACTAAATGACAGATTAGAAAAAAATTTAAATGATGTTAAAAATCTAGAGATTTGAAAATAAAGTAACGGCAAACTTGAGTTTTTTATAGTAAGCAGCACTATTTATGGAGAAAATACCAATACAAATCTTATATAAGTTCTGTCTCTTAGTTAAATGAATAAGTCTAATGCTAAAGGTAAATCAGCATTTTTTTTTACCTTAGATGAAAATGTAGCTGAAGCAATGGAGTTGAAGTACAGATGAAGCAGAAGTGAAAAATCTTTGAAAGACTTATTAATGAGACCTAGATTTGGGAAACAGTCAGGTAAGTGACAGATAAATCAGCTAACAGTCCTAGTATTTGGTAATCTAATCTTCCTTGGTCCTTTTTAGATTTTGTCATGATTTTAAATTACCTATCAAAAATTTACTTCATGTAATTATATATGCAGATTTCTATTAAGAATTTAAGAAAATAGGAGTTTAAAATTCTAAGAGCACATTTCTTTTCTTATTTAAAAATCTTTTCTTTTTAAAAATTCTATATATCATACTGAAATATACTGAACTTTTTTTATGTCCAATCAGAATGCAAAGATAGGGCAAACTTTTGCATAAATATAGTTTCTGGTATTTAGACCAATTGTAGTTTAATCTCTCTAAGCCTTCCAAAAGAAATTCTGAATGTATTACATATTTAGTCAAAATATATGACAGGAAATCAATAAATAAGATAATTTTTCTTGTTTCACTGATATTATATGCTGAAAATATATACATTATTACAAAGGACTTTCATCAATAAAACTGAATATGTAATTCTCACAGTTTCCTTTACATATGTATATTTGTGTGTATGTGTATAATACATGTTTGAATATTTGTGAGATAGAATGTCTTGAAGATGTTTAAATTTACCTCTGATATTAATCTCTTACATACAACACAAATATTTACCAAAATTGATTTCAATATATATCCTTAGATATAAACACATATAAGTAAAACCACCAATTAAGTTTTAAAATTATATAAATGATTATTCTTTCCAAAATTTTATTTTTAAGCAGCTAGTATTCTAAATCTAAGTGATATTTGAAATTTATTCTCATTTATCTAAAGATATTTTAAAATTACCACTACCAAAAATAGTTATTGGTACCTATGCTAAAAGTATAAAATTGTAAAGTATGAAACATAACTAATTAGTATAGTAGACTAACAGAGTAACTGTATGTGGCCATTAAAAGAATATATTTGCTTATAATATGACACTGAAATATTTTAATGATCTCAGATATTGCCATTACTCCTAGTTTTTACAGCTTTGATATGGGATGCAGTTGCCACTTCATTAATTTTTCGGAGTCTTATAATAAAGCTATAAAATAAAGCCATTTAGGGCTTTCCCCCACCTTTCAGAAATTCAATTCAGTTAAATCAGTAGAAGCCATCCTTAAATATTATGTGAAATAACAGTAAGAATGTTACTCAGGACTTCCTTAATTCTTAATACAGTGTATGTGTCCTTCTAAGTGTCTCCATACATTCATATAAAATGTGAAAAAAATTTAGCTAATGAAGCAGTTTAGTCTATGTAATTTCAAAAAATCCAGATATTTGGAAGCATTTAGGAGATGGTTCAAAAATTCTTTTCACATGGATATTTGGGATTGTGTAGATAAAGGGGCAGAAAATAATGGGTGCTGTATTGATTGTTCTTTTATATAGGGCTAAAAACACCTAGTGAAAACTTATTTGGTGCTATTTTTGTTTTTCAGAAAACTCTAACTTCATATTTTCTAGTGACAGTTTATAGACTTATTAGCAGATCAACATAATTTTCTGAATACCAGAATCTGAATTACAAAGTCTTTACCAGTTTGATTTAGAAACTAGACTGTGCTGTTGTCCTAGAAAGTGAGGGGGATGACTTTCCATTGACTTCAGGGAAAATGAGAAATAATTGCTTAAGTCCCAAACTTAATGGTGCAGAAATTAACCCGTTGGAAACCTGGCAGCTTTTTGTTGTCCTACCTGTTTTAATAGTAATAAGTTTATAAATTTTTACTGAGAATTATGTTTGAGGGGAAGTGTGTGCAAAAACCATAAAATAAAATTCAAATTATTCATTTTGAAACTTTCTGGAATTTCCCACTAAGCATTTGTATATGAAATACACAAGGCACTCTCCCAGGCTCGAATTACTGTAAAAATTATAAGATGGTAGTTTTAAAAATCTATTAAATTTTTACCACATAATATGGTTATTTGTCATAAAGAGAATTTTGACCCAGACATCATTAGATTGCTAAAAATAGCCTTTTGAAATGATAAATTTTATAGAAGGGTGTCCATTTTCACTGCTTAGAATACCATGACACATAAATGGAAATAATAAGAAATGCTTTTTTGCTAAAAACAAAGTATGGCATTTTAATAATTTTAGGTGTAAAAATGTTTTTAATACCCGATTTGATTTAAAAGATAATGCTATATGAGAATTAAAAACTCTTTTATGTTTCTTTTTGAAGTCACAAAAGTAACTGCAAATGTTCTGCTATGTGTAAAGTAGAAAATGAATTAAAATCAGCAAATTATGATTAAAACTACCAGCAAAGATGATTATTGCATATTGACATATTAAATGTTTACATACATTTATGAAAGATGTAAATATGTATAAGAAACCATAAGAAGATTCAGACTATAACTTTTCTGTTACACAAATTCTTACTATTTTTTTTTCTTCTGAGAAACCTGTATGAACATGGGGATTTTCCCATGATTTGGAACCTATGATGCTCATTTTTTGTTCACAACCACAGTATTTCTAATTTAAAGTACAAAGGAGTATTGAGGGGAAAAGGAAGAATTGACAGATTGGGCTCCTAACCATTGCAAAAAAAAAAGTTTTAAAATACATTTTTACTTAACTTAGTTCCCTCTCTCAAGCTTCTTAAGTAGCTATCAAATCTCATAAAGCTTTAAAAGGCCTTTTAACTTGTTGGATGTGATCAGCATGGTAAGCATTAGATGGGAGATGACACAGGAGGTGAGGATGGAACCAGTATCCTGTATTTCACAACTTATTCCTCAGTGAAGTCAACAAAGGAGTGGGAGGGAGAGCAGAAGAATGTGGAAAAAGAGCAAGGAGGTAACGTGATGTCAGGGTTTCAATTTCAAATTCTTGTACATGAAGACCACATTTTCGGCTTCCATCAATAAGCTTTTACCACTGGTATTTAGTGTAGAAAATCAGGAATTGAGTGTTATAGCCACAGAACATTCTAGACATATATTTAGGTGAAACTACTATAAAATTATTTATAGCAAAAATTATAAGCCCTGATTTTTTTTTTTTTTAAGATAAATTATACCTGGAAACACCACTGAACAAGTGTTTGGTGTTTGTAGGGAAGAGAACTCTCTGGGATCCTCAGTTTGAGTCAGTTATGCAGTGTGCAAAGTTCTTTTTTGACTTTCACAATTCCTACTGGAGAGCCTACTGTGGCAGTTGTTAAGGGCCGTTTGCAAAAGTCTTTTTTAAAAAAATAGGGAAGAAAGTGTGCTCTGGTCTTAAAATCTAACTTCAGGTGTGTGGTCAATAGAGGGATGAGTGAACTGGGTCAACGTCTCGAACATGAATGCAAAAGTCTCATTTTAAGTTTTCTGTCCGCAAGCAAAAATCTTGCTGTGAACGAATATAACTTTTAGATATGTCATAATCACTCAGCAAACTTTATCTTAAACCTTAGATTGCCCTGAATTAGCCCTTTCCTCCTTCACCCTCCCCCCCCCCCCCCCCCAAACGATCCCTAAGACCACCGCCAAGATAGTTGAACTCGTGTGAGCAGTGAGCAGCAGTAACAATAAACAGCCACGAGCGCTACAGAGTCCCACTGTGACCAGGACAGGCTGTGTGCTTCCCTCCTCCGGACACGAGGTGCTGCTTGAGTGTGCGTGTGTGTTTGTGCAAGGCGAAGAGCGTGCATGTGGCTCGTAATGCGAACGGTGTAACTCCGAGCAGGGACTTACTGTGGGGCCACGGGCCGAGGCTCGGGGAAGGGCTGAGCGCGTGGGGAGTCAGGGAAGGAGTGAATGTAGTGCAAAGGGGTTTCCGCGCGCCGCTGCCCCGGCTAGAAAGAGGACCCACCGGGCGGCGTGGGCGGAGGCGGACGTTAGCGCGAGGAGGGGCGGGGTGTGCCTCCCGTGCTGGGGAGTTGGGAGTTAGGGGGCGGAGGTTTGGATGGGTGGCGAAGGTAGCAGCTCACTCGGGCTTTCCTTGGGTTGGCTGCGGGGAGAGATGAATTGCAAAGAAGGCGGAGACAGCCCGTGATTGGCGGGCGGGCGGGCAGCTCGGAAGTACTTTGTTTTTTATGCTAATGAGGGAGTGGGGCTTGTCCATATTTACGTTGAGGCGGGAGCCGCCGCCCTTCATTCACCCACATGGTCCCCTCGAGCGCCAGGCTTCTCCGTCGACTCTCCCGGCCCGAGCTGAAGCTTCGCGCCACTTCACACCGCCCGAGCCCGAGAGGAGGAGCACGAGCTGGAAGGAGCCCCGCGGGGAGGGGGTGGGGGGCGCGGGCGCCCGCTTCCCTTCACGGAGCAGCGGCGACTCTGGTTCCCCCACCCTAAACTCCCCACCTTTGGGACGGGGGTAGCCGCTCGCTGCTGCCGCCCCTGGGCCCAGAGCCGCCGCTTGTAGTAAGGCGGAGGTGGGGGGTGGGGCGGAGGGAAGAAGGGGGGGGTGAGTGAGAGGCGGGGGCAAGAGAGAGCGTGGAGTGAAGATGGTGGCGGCAGCGGCTCCTCCTTACTGGTGAGTGTCTTTACTACGCGTTTCTTATTGACATGAAACCTGTTGTGTGAGGTTTTCCCTCCGTCCCGGCGGGAGGCGGCGCGGGGCGGGGAGAGGAGCGGAGGGGAGGGGAGAAGGGGGGTCCCGGGCCGTGCTGCGCCGCGCGGGGAGGAGGGAGGCGGGCTTCCCCGGAGGAACGGCGGCGGCAGCATGGTGGCGGCGGCGGCGGGGCTGGGCGGGAGGGCGCAGCGTGGTGGTTTGGGAAGGAGGTGCGCGCGGGGAGTAGTCGCGCGGACGGGAAGCTTTGCGCGAGAGAGGGATTCTCCAGCCCGGTCGCACACGCGGTGCTTGCTTCGGAGCTGCAGTTGTTTCTTGGGGCTTGGCGCCGGGAGGTGTAGGGAGGCAGGCGCATGGCAGCCGGGACTCTTCCTCCACTCACTCACTTGCACGCGGGTCGGGCGGGCAGACGGGAGGGAGGGAGGGAGGAAGGAGGGGATGAGGGAGATTTGAAAAAGCGTGTGCGCCGCTTGCTCCTAGGGTGCTATAGGGAGTCGTGCCGCCCCCCCATCCAGCCGCTCCGGACGGGAGCCTCACCCCACCCCCTCTCTCGTTTCCCCTCCCCCCTCCCCGGACACATCCAGGGCGGGCGGGCAGAAGCGCGGCTCACACAATGGCCCCACTTTGAGGGGAGGGGTGGGAGAGGGCAGATTTCGCTCCGTTTTGCCCTTCCATAGCTTTCGGGGGTGAGTGAATCAAAAGGCGGGGTGCGGGGGGAAAGGGTTCTTGGACTAGGAAAGTTTTTCCTATTCCAGGCCCGGGCCGAGGGGCGGACGCGCGTGTGGGGGTTGGTGTGTAGTTAAAGCGCCTGCAGAACAAAGCGGCGACGACGGTAGCACATGGGGCAGCCCTTCAGGCCGCGGGAAGCGCCCGCGCCGCTGGGCCCGTCCCGAGCCGGTGAGGGCGTCGGGCCGGCGGCGGCGGCGGGAGGGGGAGGCGCCAAGGCCCCCCAAACTTTGTGCGTGCCAGGGTGGGCGGGAGAGGCGCGCCGGGGCCAAACGAGTAGAGCGTGGGGGTTGGGGGGCGGTGCATCCCGCAGGGGGCACCTCCGCCCGCCCCTTCCCGCCCTCCCGCCTTCCTGCTCCACACCTCCACATGCTTAGGCTTTTGTTAACGCCGCCGCCGCGGTGTTGGAGGCCATGGAGAGAGGGAGCCCACGCGCTGCCCTGCGAGCGGGAAGGAAGTCCTCTCCTCCTCCCCCTCGTCCGAACTGGAGGGCACGAGCGCTTCGCCCCCGCCGCGGTGGTCTTGGCTTTTACTCCGTCTTAGTTATAAAGTGGGCAGCGCCGAAGTGGCTGGGACGCGGCGGCGGTGGCCATGCCGCCATGTTAGCGCCGGGGCGGGCGGGCTGCGCGGGGGGTGGGGGACATGGCGGCGGCTGCGTGTTACTGCCGATTGTTCCTAGTTAGGCCTCGGGCCGCGTGTGAGCGGCACCAGCAGCCGCAGAGCCTCCGCCCCCCCCCCTCGGGTCGGGCTCTGGGGGAGGGGTGTGTCCACGAGGCCTGGGGAATGGGGGGGCACACAAAGAAGGGGGCGGGAGAGTCGGGAGCAGCGTGCGTTCCTTCCCTTTACTTCCTCCCCGCCCTGCCGCGCTCCCGGGGCTTTGGGCCTCTGCCTTCCCCGGAGTAGCAGCGTAGCCTCCGATGAGGGGGGGGCGTTTAAGGGTGGGGGAAGGCGGGGGAGTCACGCTGTAGCCTGGGCCTGACCTCCCCTCGCCCCCTGGTGGTGGTGAAAGGGAACCGCGCTTCTCTTGTGCGACATGTGCTGCTCCAGCTCCATGAGGGTAGGGAGCTCATGTTGAGCTTGGGTGTTTCCGCCTTTTTAATTTTTCTGTCCCCAGCCTTTGAAGCCCCTGAGTCGAGAGTATTCAAGAATAAGAATTGCCCTGGCCATTTTCATTATCTTTCCCTTTTATCTCTACCCAAAGATCTTGAGTACCACATCCAGCTTTGGGAAGCATGGGCTAGAAGCCACGAGGTCTTGGCTGGGGGAGGGGCGCGGCAGTGTCTTAACTTATACCTTCCTTTTTACATCCGAAATAGGTAGCTCAATACCAATAGGTAGAAATTTGTTTAGCAATCCCTGTTATTAAGTGTACTAAATTAATGTTTTATGTCGATTAATCTTTTGTTTTGTCTGTGGTCTATGTTTTAACTGTCCCTTTCCTCTTATGTTAGTGTAACTTTTTATAGCCCAAGTTTTTACAAATCCAGTAAGAAGATAAAAGCTGAAGCTAAAAGAAGTGGCTGAGTATAAAAACCGTCAAGAAAATAGTGTACTTTGGAAGCAAATAAATCGACGAGCGATCATTTTCAAAGTTTTTTCAACTTGGTAAAGAAAATTCTCTCTTTTTTTCCCCCCTCCAGCAAGCCACCCTTGGAAAAAGTTATCAAAGAACTTTTTGAGTTGTATGGAAAACTTGAAGGAGTAAATTTTTTTTATGAATTGGTAAGTATGTTTTTAACTTTCATTTAAGTTGTTTTATCTTTTGCTATTTGCATTTGTAGTTAAGTCTAAAACAGACCAGGAATTCAATTTTTTTTTCTGTTTAATATTTTTTCATTTTAAGAATTTAGCTGTAGTAAAAGTAAAAATCCCTAATGCTTTACTATCTTGGTTGCTAATATCAAGCTTCAGCTTTTAAGTCTGTTCATGTAAAGTAGTTAATTGGGTTCATTCGTACAATCGATAAGCTTGGTACATAAGAGGACACAGTGCTTTCTTTAAGGTTTTATGAAAGATGCTTTTTATCCACAAACATTGAATACATATCCTTGCTTGTTTTTAGCAGTTAGGGATCTCAAAAATTTAAAATTGTCATCTAGATTAGTGAAAATGTCATTGAATTATAGCACTACTTTTATTTTGCAAAGTCATTTCTGTAATGTAATATTTGTTTTTTGGGGGAATAATTGGCATTTTTTTGGTCTTTAGATAACACTACAAGAACTAAATAGAGGGTACTTAATTTCCTAAAATTTTGTTGATTTTTGTGACTTACTCAAAGTGATGATACCTTGGTTTAATTATGATTTTTTTCTTTAAGGACTTGTACAGATTGTATAATTTTTTAAGTTATAATTGCCTGGTTTTTATTGAGGTCTGAGGCAAAGCAATAACATTTCTCTAAGGATTTAATGCATGTGTCACATGGAACTTTATATTATGATTCATCATGGTTGAGGTTTTTTTTATGTCTTTTTTTCCCTCATCAAGCAGGTATGGAGAAAACTAAATCCTATTGTAACTGAAGATAAAGATAGTAACCGGTCAGAATAATGTCAAAGTGCTTACAGTGCAGGTAGTGATATGTAGAATCTACTGCAGTGAAGGCACTTGTAGCATTATAGTGACAGCCGCCTCTGGAACAGTAGGTGGGATTTAATGTTATATGTTATGCTGGTGTCAAGTGCTTTTTGTTCTAAGGTGCATCTAGTGCAGATAGTGAAGTAGATTAGCATCTACTGCCCTAAGTGCTCCTTCTGGCATAAGAAGTTATGTTTTCATCCAGTAATTCAAGCCAAGCAAGTATATAGGTGTTCCAATAGCTTATTGTTTGCAGTCCTCTGTTAGTTTTGCATAGTTGCACTACAAGAAGAATGTAGTTGTGCAAATCTATGCAAAACTGATGGTGGCCTGCTATTTCCTTCATCAAGAGTTTTTGAATAATTTTTATCCTTTTTATTGCTGCAATATAGAAGTCTGCCCAGTGTACTTGAAAGGACAGCTTTTGTAGCACTAAAGTGCTTATAGTGCAGGTAGTGTTTAGTTATCTACTGCATTATGAGCACTTGAAGTACTGCTAGCTGTAGAACTACAACTTCATCGCATCTTCTCTTCAAACTTTTAATTTAAGCACTGTTCTATGGTTAGTTTTGCAGGTTTGCATCCAGCTGTATGATATTTCTGCTGTGCAAATCCATGCAAAACTGACTGTGGTGGTGGAAAGTCAGTAGAAAAAAATGTGGAAAAGTCAAACCCCTTTCTACACAGGTTGGGATCAGTTGCAATGCTGTGTCTGTCTGTAGTATTGCACTTGTCCCGGCCTGTTGAGTTTGGTGGGGATTGTGGCCGAACGATATTGAAATGAGTTGTTGAAGATAACATTTTCCACAATAAAGTGATCTTAAAAGTACTTGGAGCACAAACTACATTGAATATTCCTGGTATTTCATTGGTTTTGTGTTAATGTACTACTTAAGAGCCTAGGTTGGTTGTATTCCATGTCTCAAGAATTGAATATAACCATAAGTGGTCTTAAAGTTCAAAGTAAATGTTAATATCTGGGTTAATTTGAGTTTTAGGGTGCTTAATTGGCTAAATTTATTTACTTGACTTACAAGTCCTCATGATTTTGAAGAGAAGCACATAATTTAGAAGTACAAATTTAAGAGGTAAGTCCCTGTGTTCTGATTAAAGTGTTTGATTGTTGATTAGATCAATATAAATTGCTGAATCCCTGTTAGCAAAAGTAGTATGGTTTTAGAAAGATTGTATTTGAATGTTTCATACATCATTAGTTAACTTGCAAACTTTAATTTAACCTAGTTATTTATAGTCAAAACTTGGTTAAAAACTTTCACATGGAGTTGCTCTACTTGTTTATATTAAGTTTTAAAACTTAAAATAACTCAGCTTCTTGGTAGTCTTAACTCTTGATGATTAGCACTAACAGCTTTTATATTGCTTTTAGTGGCAAAGGACCATTAAATATGGTATATATTAATTAAAATCCCTGTTCTATAACCTTTGGGGGTAGGAAAGCTTGAGGATTATCAAGTTGTCACGACTGTCTTCTATCTTTCCTACCAGTCATTATCTTAAATTTTATCTTTAAGGTACTTAGAGTGTTCTAATTTCATCTCTTTTTTTCCAGGTAGAGTAATTTCATTTAAAAACTTTCAAGTTGGTGCTGACAAACAAGTAAAAATAAGCAGTCCAGTTAAAAGTTCAATTACATTTATTTAGTTGTGTAATAGGTTGTCTGAGTACTGTTTAATTTATAACAGGGTTTGCGTGTACAACACCTAATTTGTGGTTGGCCTATTAAAATTTTATGTTAAAACAAGCAATTTCATTAACTAATGTTGCTTTGCATCTGAATAAAACTTAAGATTTGGTTATGGGGTGGATCAGTTTGCTACTCTTAACATTCTTGCTGCTTTATTTCATAAATTATACCATCATTTTTCATATTGGTTTCAGATGAAATATTTGACTGAAATATTGACTCTAAATTATAGCTTTAAAACAACTAAGTTTGGGAATGGAAGGGGTTGTTGGTAAGTGTACTCTGAAACTCATTAAGGTAAGTTCCTGGGACTATGGCTGATATTAAGTAGCTTTTTACCCCAGTTTTTAGGATTGAATGATAAGATGTTGAAATTCAGCATAAAATGAGATTATTTTTCCCATTAAATGTAGAATCTTTTCAAGTTTTATGAGACTTTGTCTCTAAAAAAAAGTCTAAACTGTTTGCTAACCAGAGATCTGAATTAATACTAAATTGTTTCGTCTAATAGTACTTTGGAAGAAAATTAAATGTTTCAACTAATACTAGCTTTTATTTTAATCCCTTTTCTTTTCAATGTCCAAAAAAATTCTGTCCTCCTAGTATCAAGATGGATTGAAGTTTCTCCCCTTCCATATTACTCATGTTGTCTTAGTGCAGAGCTTACTAAAGGCAATATAGGAATTTTATTCCTGCTAACTGATCATCCGTACTGTAGCAATTATAGTAATATGTGTGGTAAATCAATAAATTGAATAAGCTTAATTTAAAATAAGAAGTACTTGTGTTTCTTGGGTAAATGAACACTAGAATGTATTCTAGTATATAGAGTATGTCAAGCCCTTTATAGTAGTAATACATAATTTAAAAAGAAACCTTTAGTGATTTTTGAGAAGAAATTGGTGTTTTAAATGGTGGATTTGAACATGGAGGGAGAACCAAACTGTAGAATTGTCTTCTCTATCTTGAAAGCCATCCAATTTCATAATCATATGTTGAGAGGATGTTTCAGATATAAAGCAAAAGTGAGATGGTTGTGATTATGATTATTTTTTAATTATAATTATTTTTTCTTGGATTTTCCATGGTGCTGTTTTGTCATTTTGAATTTGTCAATTCCTGAATATCTGCCTTAGAATTAATGCTTTCTTCATTACTACAAAGTTTAGCATTAAAATTTAAGAGCAATAAACATGCCTTTTCCATTTTGAAATTTATAGTATTAAATGAGTCCAATATAGAAATGGAATCCTTAAAAAAAATTGCTATATATTGTAAGAGGAAAGGATCAGACCCAGCTACCAATGTTAAGTGAGTAGATATTGGACAATTGTGAGTCAAGAAATGTTCATTCTGTAAACACTGGCATTTTCAGGGGATGCATTAACCTAGTTTTTTGAAGTATGTTGAATTACAAGGTCATAATGTAAGGCTCTTAAAAGTAGCTGAAATTACTAAGGTTTTGTAGATCTATAACCAACGAAAATCTCAAATAGTGGTCTGAATTCAGGAATTGAAAGAGAAATGAGAAGGCAATGTGTTTCCTAGGGTTATTGTGGCAGGAGGAATGAGACTGAAGAATTAACGTTTCGACAGTTTGGTTTATCAAACAACTTGAAATTCACAACTCCTTTTCTTTCCCCTGACTTTTTTTTTTAAATATGTATCCTGGTGGGAAAGATACAAAAGTATCAACACTAGGGCTGAAGATAAAGTAGCCGTGAAATTCTTGTGAATTTGCTATTTTTATTTCAAGTACAATGTCTGTAATAGGCATGGTGCTATTTTTGGGGAATGTATTTGCCTTTTTTTTTTTCTTATATTGACTAAAAAAGTTACATACAAAAATTGATTGAATCCACACATAAAAGATTGTTCAAGTCCCATAAAATAGCAAGCATTTTCCTGAGTTCAAATCTGTCCTCAGACATTAGCTATGTGACCCTGAGTGTGTTAACGTGATCCTATTTGCCTCAGTTCCTCATGGAAAAATTATCTGGAAAAGGAAAAGGCAAACCATTCCATCTTTAACAAGAAACCCCAAATTATGAGTCAAGTCATGAGTCAAGATAGGACTAAAGCAACTGAACGAAAATGTTTATAACACCTTGGACTATATTTTATTGCATATTTAGGAATATAATTTAGTTAGGACTTTAGTTCTTTAATTTCTTATATGATCCTTGGCTATTAAACAAAGATTTGTATGATATTTATGGTACCTTTCAGATAAGTTTTCATGCTTTAAAAAAACAAAAAGAACAAACTCTCACATGATAACCTGATTAAATAGGTGGAATGGAATAAAAAAAATTCTGATTCCTTTGCATGTTAAGTACCTGACATACCAGGATTTGATCTTGGCAAATTGGGTTGGGAATCTTAAAAAGTTAGGTCAAAATATTGAGCTTCATAACCAGACCATGAAAATTGTATTTTTAAAAATTAATTGGTCTTTGTGCATTATACTTAGTTGTAAATTACCTGTCTAGAATTTTTGGTGTCTCAAGCAACAGTTTATGTTGCCACATAACATCAAGATTTTAGTAGTGCTTAGATTATCAAATGTATGATTTTGAGGAGTTAAGGAAGCATTGGACCACAGGAAATCATTTGCTGTTAAGTGTATTAGATTATACCATGAGTTATAGTTTAAGTTGACATTTAAGTGCTTTTAAAATTTGCAAAGGGTCTTCATGTGATACAACATTTGTTGTGTTTTAAGGAAGACTTGCACCCTCATAATTCCAGTGGTTCCACTGTTACCATCCCTGTGAAGATGAGGTCTATTCTTTTCCTACCCACCATGCTAGAATTTTTTGAATAGATTAACTTTTAATTTTTCATGAACTTGTTAATAATTCTCCATAAGAAAGAAATATGACAATAGCTAACCCCTAAAGAGACATCTAGTTCTCATTCATTTTTATCACCAATTTACCACTATAAATGCTATTTAGATTATTTTTAATTCACTCACTTTTAGTATTTGTAACTGATTTAAATTTTTTCGCAGTCTTTATTCTCTTAATGTCTCTTGCAAAAGCATAGCTTCCCTAGATAGATTTGACTCTCTTATATTTAAAGTATGAAGTAGGAGTTGAAAAGTCAAAACTTGACAGTGCTGTTGGCTTTTTCTTATACTAAACAATTTAAATTGTGAGGATAAACAAAAGACAGTTGAAATTATCTGAAATTAAAGTGTAGTTTATCAAAATCATTGCTACTCAAGTTAAAACATGTTAACTAGAATCTGTATAATATGAAATTGAATGTTAGCCTGTGTCCCTAATCTTGATAGTAAAAAAGTACTTTGATGAAGACAAAGACATGTTTGTTACATGGTCTAATTCATGGTGATTTGGGATGATTTTTTTCAATTTCTCATACCTATAAGTCAAATTTGAATGTTCCCTGTTTGCACCAAAGGATTCTATATTGTACAGCATTGGAGTGGGAAAAAACCTGGCTTTGATTCATATTTGCTTCACACTAAGTCATTTAACCTATGTGAACTTCATCAGAAAAGTGAACATTAGTACTGACAAGAGATTGAATGGTAATTAACTTTGAGGTGGGGTAGTATTAACTCATTTAAAAATAACTTTGAAGTGTTTTGCCTGTCAGATGAATTTTCATAATTCATTGGTTACCTATTGAGCATTGATTGTTTAAATACTGTTAGTTTTTTAAATTTCCATTTTAGATTGATAGATTAATAACAGCTTTTATCATTTTATAGTTCTATTATGTTCACACATATTACAAGATATATATGTATCAATGCAGGATGCTTGTTTTTTTTTTTCCCCAAGTTCAGAAAAACATTTTTTTGGTGAGGTGGGATAGTTAGGAATAGGGATAAATAAGTTGAGAAAATTTCTGCAATCGAGTGTAAAAGTCCAAAAAAAAAAAAAAAAGTCCTTACTATGGAAGTTAATCTCTGAACTTTTCCTTTTGGGTGTTTGATCTCTATCTTCCAGGTGAATAGAAACATGATCTTAGGTTTTGGTACCTGAATACTCAAATTTGATTATAAATGTCCTCAATTTTGCTTGAATTGGTTGCTCCCCACTCCCCAACATAAGGAGTTCATTACTGGTGGATTGTTCATAGACAAAGCACTTGGAACTAGGTTCAAATTATTCATATAGGGGGTTAGAATTCTACTTTCTCTTTTAACATCATTGGTTCTCACTAGTATGTCTCATAAGATAGACCTGAAAACAAACTCCAAAATAAAGTTTATAATTTGTTTTCCAAGACTCTATTCAACCCCTGTAATAGTATTCATGTTTATAGTAACTGACTTTAGTGTTTTCAGTGATTTAAGAATCAACTACTCAAGTAATTTTAAGTACATATAATTTTGCCACATGCAGTCTTAATTGTTGAAAGTGTACATAGTATATACATCCATTTTTTAAAATAACTTTCTTTTTTAATAGTATTTTCCCCCTATTTCATATCAAGACAATTTTTAGCATTCTTTATTTTTATATACATAGATATACATATATATATACACACACACACATATATACACACACATATACACACACACACACATACATATACATATACATGTCCAAACAGTTATTTTGCTGTACAAAAAGAATTGGACTCTGAAATATTGTACAATTAGCCTGTGAAGGAAACCAAAAATGCAGGCGGGCAAAAAGATAGGGATTGGGAATTCTTTGTAATGGTTCTTAGGCATCTCCCAGAGTTCTTTCGCTGAGTGAAGCTGGTTCAGTTCATTATTGTTCCATTGGAACTGATTTGATTCACCTCATTGTTGAAGCTGGCCAGGTCCATCAGAATTGATCATCATATAGTATTGTTGTTGAATATATAGTGATCTCCTGGTCCTGCTCATTTCACTCAGCATCAGTTCGTGCAGGTCTCTCCAGGATTTTCTGAAATAATCCTGTTGGTCATCAGAATTGATCATCATATAGTATTGTTGTTGAATATATAGTGATCTCCTGGTCCTGCTCATTTCACTCAGCATCAGTTCGTGCAGGTCTCTCCAGGATTTTCTGAAATAATCCTGTTGGTCATTTCTTACCGAACAATAATATTCCATAATACTCATATACCACAATTTATTCAGCCATTCTCCAAATGATGAGCATCTATTCAGTTTCCAGTTTCTGGCCACTACAAAGAGGGCTGCCACAAACATTCTTGCACATATATACAGCCATTCTTTAAAGCAAAAATTGAAAGAGGACATTTGTCTCTTCTCCAGTCTTGATTTAGTGAAGTACACTTATTGAAGCTATCTGATAATTGAAAAATTTGTATTTTGAATTCTATATATATACTAGAAATTATGAAACACCTTTTATAACTCCACAAATCGGCTTAGAAAGCAATTTATCATTTTAAAAATTTGAAAAAGTAACTTTTCTCATAGCTAATTTACATATACCAGGGAGCCTGCAAAATACACAAACTAAAAGTAAGATGCAATTGCAATTATCTACTAACTTGGGTAGTGTTTTAAATTGATAACTGTACAACTGGTCTCAGAAAACATACTGGAGTTTGGTACAAGAAGTAAGGTTTGAATTTTGATTTGGCTATGTGGTTTTTGGAAAGTAACTCTCCCTCTAAAAAACTCTTTCCATATGTAAAATGTTTTTGAACCTATAAACTTCCTATTACTTGCATCATCATTCCTGTCAGCTCTCTGCATTCCCTTTGTTGACCTTTAGAATCTTTGCAAATAAGAGTTGTCTTTTTAGCTTTGATAAAACAAGTACCTCCAAATCTTTGTCTATATAGTCAACCTCAAAAATAGATCGATACTAGTAGGAATGAGTTAGGACAGTTTGGATGAAATAGAGGTATTTGATTTAATGATGTCAGTTGGACAGCTTTGTGAAAGATAAAGAAGAAATTTAAAGTTAGGCTATTAGGAGCCTACTGTAGTAAATGAAGCGAAGAAGAGAGAAAAATGATTGGGAGATTTGAGTTGACAAAATTGAGCAGATTGTTTGAATGAGTAGCCATGTTTTTAATCCTAGGGGAATGAAAGAATAAAGATATTAAAGAGAGCTTCCTAGACCTTAATGAGTTTTTTCTACTTTTATAACATCAAAGAAGTTAATTAGGCCCTGTAAAGGGCAAAATACAGCAGTGTTACTTGTTGCAAAATATCTGTGTGATATAAGACAATTACAGAGAAGCGACATGCAAGGACAAAACTTAAAAGATAAGGACCCAGATGGTTTTGCTGAACTATTACCATATGAGGGAAAGGATGTGAGAAATGTGTGGAATATTTTGAATGATGTAATAACTTGTTATATTAAATCTGAATGTACTTTTTTAAAAAAGCCTTTCCCTCTCTGATTTAGCCATTTCTTTTATCTACACTAAATGTATCAGTCTCTATCTATGATATCATAAATTGATGGTAAAGGGCTTTTATGATGATTCACTCCAGAAATATAGGACAATTTCTGTGGGCCCAAACTCCTCTTAGGTTGAGGTAAAATCTTGTTCATATACCAAGGGAAAGACAACAGATATGAAATCATTTATATAATTATAAACATTTATATAAAATGATATGTAAAAGATTAATAAACCTTTTATAAATAGTAAGAATGAATATAAGAAATTACTATATGATTACCCATAGGGTTATTTTTCTCCCCATGTTTACATACATCTTCCCATATTAGTTACATACATAGACTAAATCTTTTAGATTTAGAATTATAATATTCTTCGTTAGTCTTGGCATAATAGGAAATCCCAGAGATGAGTTAGTCATTTCAAAATTGTGTGTCTATGTCATTAATGTATATCTAGTATCTAACTAAGTAATTTGAAAAGATTTAATGTATGCAAGAAGTCGAGATCAGAAAGTCATGAATGTAGATTAGTACTCTTGTAATTGTGAGACCTAGAAAGAAGAAGGCTACCAGTAATTTGGGTGGAACCCAGAATAGCTCCTTTTCATGCATACATTTTTATATAATTCTACTTGGACAACTCAATTGTGTCTTGTTTTCTTAATGTGATGCGTCCTCCCTCTTTTTTCTAAAATTGTCTGCACCATGTGACATTAGCAATCTAAAATTTTCCCTTTAAATTTAAAGAATTTCATTGTTCAAAAAGTACTTTTTTAATGTTTTGGAACATGTTCAGCAAGTTGAGGATCTCTTGAGAAAAATAGATGAGGAGGGTACATATCATAAGAAATTAAAACTTATTAAAATTTATTACGAAAAGATTGTTCCTAGGAACAAATGAGATGAGATATATACTACAAAAGTTTATGTATCTTAATACCAAGAACACCCCAACTAGTGTGATAACTATTTGATAAAAGTTATTAGGAAAATATGGAGGGGGTATAATTTAGATTTAAACTAATATTTTATATACCCATGTAGATAAATAACTTAAGTATAAGTCACAGATTATAGAAATGTGGTGGAATTTACCTGTTAGTGGTCAAGTTGGCAATGGTGGAGAGGTTGTGAGACAGGCATAAGATGACATTACTGAACTTGTAAGTGGGAAGGGAGGTACTGTGCAGTGTACAACTCAAGAGTTCTCCCTAAGTGGGACTGCAAGAATGGCATCAATAAAAATGAATGCTTAGAAATATAGATTTAAGAAATTTTGAACGTCACCAGTTATCCTTAAGTGCCTGGTTTGCTCTGTTCAATAGTGATCATTCACACAGGCTATTGGAATGTACTAGATATGTTTCCAGTAACATTTTAAAGCTCTACACTCAAATACCAAATTATTGAATCCAAATCACTATGTAGGTGTTAGTTAGTGATAGATGAAAAATGGTTCTTGAATTGCTGAGCTAGTATTAACACAGAACTGCTGGGATTCCCTTTGCAATCCTCTTCCCTTTGAATGTAGATCTGCGGAGAAGAGCAATTATGATTGCTTACTTGGATACCTCTTGGATGACTTGGAAATTGCCTATTACAATCTTGGAAGGTGAAAGACTAGTAATCCTTATCTTAGCAGCAACTAAGTCCAGCTTTCACTAATTACCCTGTTGTTGTACCTTATAGATCAATACACACTACTTTGCCCAAGTGCTCTGAGACTCCCTGGGCTCTGCAATCCATCCCTTATCTAAAACCTTATATCTTAAGGAGTCTCCAATATCTTGTAGCTGAACCTTAAGCAAGTCTTGTTTCCCCCAAAGAAGGGGAGCTCCTTTAGAGTGAACTTTTAACTGTTCCCCTTCCCATCTTTCTCCATTTGTTAGCACAGTGGTTGGCTTCTAGTAAGGATTGGTTTGTACAAGGCATAATATAACAGGTTGTCTAGATGGGCAACTAAGAAATGGGAGAACATATTTAAAAATTTTAAAACCTTTTTATGTTGTGATCTTCAGAACAACCCTAATGGCAGGGTTCCCATTTATATATTAAAGTTTGGGGGGAATGGTCTGTGACAAACTTTTGAGCAGCTGATGGTACCAGGAATTTCAGTAAATGATAAATGGAGGGTGGGGTTATCCTTTTAACTGGCATATGGAATTTATGGTGATGAAAAGAATGAAATGAGATTGAAAGTGAGGTTATTGTCTAGTTGCCATTTTTTTAAACTGGTTCACAGTTCCATATGGGGTCTCATAACTAAATGGGGGTTTCACAAAATTATGATTGATTAGCAAAATATTATTTGTATAACTTACATGCCTATACATTTGGGGTGATATAAAAACCTCTGAAAACGGGTCTCTAGTGGAAAAGGTTTTAAGAAGCTCTAGTCTAGCTTATGTTTTATTCTTTAGACAATGGAGAGTTAGTAAAGTATTCTTATGGGAATTATATGGTCAGACTACATTAGAAAAACGTATTTAGTTGTATAAGAGGAGAAGCTAAATGAGCTAATTAGAAGACAGTTGCAAGTGAGTGGTGGCCATTACAAAAGGAGACAAAAACAGTGGTAGAATTGACCTGTCTCAGAAATGTACTGGACAAAAATGTTAAAAATAAGAATGGTAGATTTAGAAGCTTAGTCACCAGATGGTGATGCCATTAAGAGAAAAATAGGTAGTTATGTGCTGAGGAGAAAATGGGCAGGTAAAATCCAAGCATGTAGAAGGAGATGCTAAAAGCATTCAAAAAATTGGAATATTGCCCCAGGAATAGCCTGCATTGAGGTCATAATTAAATATTAGTGTTTTCTAAAGGAAAAAAAGATAACGCTTCAGAGGTATACTTGTTTGGTTTAAGGCAGGAAGCGAAATTCAAGTAGGAAAAAAGTATTGCTGAAGCAATCAATATAATGTGTGGTCAATACTGACTGCGAAAGTGTGGGGGAGTGAGGACAGAAAAATGTGTCTAGCAGTTAAGAGATCATTGATATGAAAGACTACATTTTTTATTGTACCAGATAAGTGGCAAAAATGATCAAAAAGATGGAAATACTCAGTACTGGGAGAATTGTAGCAAGATATGTGCAATTGTACATTGGTGGAGCTGTAATTTAATAAAGTTATTTTAGAAAGATACTTGGAATTATGTTAAATGATTAACGTCCATATAATTTGATCCTGAGAGATTGTATTGATTTAAAGAAAAAAGTTTCCTAGTATTAAGCAGAACTTTGTAGTAGCAAAGAACTGGGATTAATAGATCTTCTGTGACTGGAATGATTGTTACATGAAAGCAATTGTGTAAAAAAAAAAAGAGGGAAACATGGAAAAAAGTTAAATGGTCTGATATACAATCATGCTAGGCTAAGAAAACAACCTGATTTATTTGAGGTTTTCTTGCAACGATACTGCAGTGTTTTGCCATTTCCTTTTCTAATTTATTTTACAAGTTAAGAATTGAGATAGAGGGTTAAGTGACTTGTCCAGCGCCACATACAGCTATTAAATGTCTAAAAGTGAGTTGACGTCTTTTTGACTTGAGACATTGGCATTGTTACTATCTGTTGTTCAATCTAATTGCTATATGGCAAGCCAGGGTTTGCCAGAAGGTATCAATTTGTCACTCATTGATACCTTTGCTATATCTGAAGAAATGAAAGAAGATTCCCAGCACCCTAAGAAAATAGATGGATGTGACACTTGGGAAGTGATCTGCTCACTGAAGGGATAAATCAATGCAATCAAATATATTTGATCATTTTTGCCTTGGACATAAATACTGATCAAATAAGCTATACATTTGTATAGGAGACAGTCTTATTTTGTCTCATTTGCAGTTTTTATAGTATATAATGTAAACAGCAGATACTGTAAAGTCTTTCATAAATAATGTTGAGATTATTTAGATTTAGATCCCAATAATAATTCTTCCCCATTTTCCCTGTTGGCAGAAAATTACTGACGTGAGAAATAAAAATCGTGTACAGGAGTAGTCATAAACAGACATGCTCTTGTCACCCACTTTAACTTCAACCACCCTATATTGAGTTTCCATCCCTGCTACTTCAATGAAATTTCCTTTTCCAAGGTTTCAATTATCTTTCTGAAGTAAATGTATTAATATCTTGTCTTCCAGAGAGAAAACGGACATACATACTGAGCCATATATCCAGAAATGATTGAGAATTCCTCTTTCAGCAAGTCAATTAAACCCAAGCCATAGTATGTTTTATGGAGAGCTCAAAAGAGCAAGTGCTCACATAGTGGTCAGAAAAAATGATTCCAAAGCCATTTTGATGGGGTGTTCAGAATTTTGGAATTGATTGCACAGGACTAAATTTTATTAAGTACCTCAAAAGAAATGAGATTCGCAGATTTAAGAGAATCCACTGTAAATATTCATATGGATTATTTGGTCCTGACCTATGGTAGAGCAATTCTAAGCTTATAATAGTGTGATCAGCCACAGTCCAATACACTTTAATTTGACTATAATGTAGTAATGTCATTTTGATCTTGATTTTCTGGGAGAACGGAGGATCACTTATATAATATAGAATGTGTATTATTTGAGGGCAAGGATTATTTCTTCTTTTCCTATTGTCTGCCACTGCTCTGAAAAATAAGTGCCTAAAAATTGTTGAATGTACTTTGAAAGCTCAAAATGCAGCTATCTTGAGAGGACTTGGCCAGTTTCAAGTCCCACTTCTTAGGTCACTGAAGAAAAATTACTTAACATAGTTCCTTTAGACAATTTTATCTCTGATTTGCAGAATGATGCTTCTAGGTATATATAGAAGAGTTGCCTATTCATTGTTGGAAGTTTTCCTTTAAAAAGTGTCGAACTCGATGGACCATTAAGTCATGTGTGTGCCACATTTTGACTTTGAAAGTCACATTAATGTTTATGCCTTAAGTTTTGATAATCTATTTGATTATCTGTTTGAAATCTACTCTACACTAGTGGAATCACAATTACTAATTCTTCATTCCTTCCATTAAAACACTTGAAATAGTTTTCTTAAAATAATGGCTTTACCACATTGACTTTTTAATTTACAACTTAATGAAAATTTGTATGAATTCAATTATATATTAAAGTCACTATGAAAACAATATTTTAAACAGTTCTCTAAACTGAAATGTAAATACTGATAAGGCAGTTTGTCTTTACCAACAAAGACAATATTTAACAAATCCTAGTAAGTTGAAATTCTACAGAATACTTTGGTAGGACAAAATTATTTTTTCAGAGAAATTTTTTAATAAACTATTTCCAGCATTAAGGAAATGGTTTACATTGCGTAAGTTTGCCAAGTATAAAAAGCCTCATTTAATAGGAGAGATGTTAGTACCACATACTAGGTATTGATGTAAAAATAATGCTTTTAAAGTCTGGAATTGTTCCTATCAATACATAACAGTGGCAAAGAGCAGAGCAGGTATGTTGGGCTCAGTAAAGAGATTCATTTCTATGGCTAGAGATTGTTTCATTCTTTACCAGTACTTGCTGGATAGTAGATGCTAAATAACTTTCTTTTTTAACTTTGCAAGCTTTATTTTTTAATAGTCGCAAAGATAGTTTTCACCCATTCATCTTTGCAAAATGTTGTCTCCAAATTTTTCTCCTTCCTTCCCTACCATCACCTCACCTAGACAGCAAGTAATCTAGTATATGTTAAAACACACATGTTCTTCTGCTATACATATTTCCACAAAAATTAAATCACAAAGGGGGAAAACAAACAGCAATAAAAAAGATAAAAATATATTGTGATCCACATTCAGTCCCCACAACCCTTTCTGGATGCAGATGGCTCTGCATCCCAAATCTGTTGAAATTGGCTTGATTCACTTTACTGTTGAAAAGATTTATTGATCTGTATACATAATCTTGTTGCTGTGTACATTTTGGTTCTCACTTTACTTAGCATCAGTTCATGTAAGTCTCTTCAAAACCTTTCTGAAATAATCTTTGATTCTTATCAAAAATAATATTCCATAACATTCATAATCAGCTGTTATCCAATTCAGATGTTCACAATTCACATCTACTCTCTTTTTAGCTCCTTGCCACTACAAAAAGTGCTACAAAAATTTTTGCACTATGGGTTTTCCCATTTTTTTATGATCTCTTTCAGATGCAGTTTCAGTAGAGACACTGCTGCATCAAAGGATAGACACAGTTTGATCGATTCACAACTCGACCAACAATGAAGTGTCCCAGTTTCCCCACATCCCCTTCAGTATTTATCATTATCTTTTCCTGTCATTAGCCAATAAGCTAGAAGCCTTTCAAGTAAGATCAGATGTGAAGCAAGAATGCCTACTGTCACCAAGGCTTAGTATTGTATTAGAAATTTCTATTAGCAATAGAAGAGAATGGGAGGAATCAGATTAGGGAATGAGTAAAACTTTTTTGCTGATATAATAGTATATTGGAAAAGCCCCCAAATTCAGAGTTTGGAAGTTTTAGCAAATTAATTGGATATAAAGTAAATCCACATAAATATTAAGCATTCTTGTTTATCAAAAGTTAAAACTATGCAAGAATAGTAAAAGATCCCATTTAAAAACTAGACAGTAAACCCATGAACTATATAGCCAAAAACTTTAAAAAAATAACTTGTAAAGTGGGGCCAAGATGATGTACTGAAGCCAGGAAGCTGCTCCAGGAAGTTTCCCTTGAAAAGACATGAAACCAAACCTGAACGGAACAAAATCATTCTCCAGTTCAATATAGATTGGAAACACATAGATTGGGAAATCCAGTGAGAGGATCTTAAATCACAAGTCAGCCACTAAAACCCTCAGTCCTGGCTTGGGAGAGGAGCAGATCATTGGGGCAATCTCCAGTCAGGTCAGAAGGCCAATTCTGGGAAACCAGGCTCTTCCTGAAAAGAGCAGGTAAAACCCCTCCTCCCCCACCCTGCAAACACGGGAGCCCCTGTGCTCAGTCATTTTTCAGAGCTTTGCAGCAAGACAGCACCCTTTTTATCCTAGGACAGAGCTTGCCCATAAAAGTAAAATAAGGAAATAGCAAAAAGAAATAGTATATTGACCATAGAAACTATTATGGTGACAGGGTAGACCAAACCAACTCAAATGAGAACAAAATGTACAGAGAAAATCTGATAAGGATTGGTTTCAAGCCCAAAGAGGCTTTTTGAAAGTGCTCATAAAGGTCTTGAAAAAAAAGACAAAAGGGGGGAGGGGGAAAGGTATGCAAAAGAGTCAACAGCTTGAAAAACTAAAGCAATTCCTTAAGAAACAATTGGATAAATGGAAAAAAACACTTGAGAAAATCATACATTAATGAGCCTGGATGGCATTCTTCAAGAAGTAATCGAGGAAAACTGCTCAGTAGCCTAGAAATGGGGGAAAGTCATTGAAAGAATCTGTTCATCCTTTGGAAATATATCCTAAAAGGGAAACCCTAATTATTCATACCAGAAAGTTGTTTTGAAAAAATTTGTGAAACTCCAGAACAAGAATCTCAAAAAAAATACTGCATACTGCCAGAAAAAAACAATTCAAATATCAAGGAGTAATGGTATTACCCAGAATCTGGCAGCTAAATGCAATACAGGATTGAAGGGCCTGGAATGGTATAATCCAGAAGGAAATGGATTAGGGGTACAACTAAGAATTAACTACCCTATGAGACTGGGCGTCTTTCAGGGATGGAGCTTCAAAAAAGTAAAAAAAAAAAACAATCATTTCTATAGAAACTATAACTAAATGAAAATTTTAATCAAATGCAGGACTTGAGAAGCTTAGAAACTAATTTAAACTTCAGATCCTTAAATGTTAAAGTATCTAACTCTTGAGAACTGTCTGTTACTGGGGTAGATGAGGTCACATGGACAGAGAAGGTATGTATCATTGTGATTATACTAATCTGATATCAAAGGAAAAAGACAAGGTGTTAGAAAAGGTCTGTGTTAGAAGAAAGTGGAGGTATAGTGGATAAAAGAGATCAATGAATTGGTTTTGCAACTAAAACTAGAAAAAGAAGTTAAAAACCCCCAATCAAATACCAAACTTGAAATTCTAAAAATAAGAGAGATCAATAAAACAAAGTAAAAAACCTGAATAAAAGTTTTATGAAAAAAAATTTTAATCTGATTAGAAAAAGAAAAGGAAAATAAAACTTAATCTCAAAAATGAAAAAGAACTATCCACCTATGAAGAGGAAGTCAGCAATAATTGGGAGTTACTTTCCTCAATTTTATGCCAATAAGTGAAATGGAGGTATACCTACAAAAATAAAGATTAGCCCACATTAGAGAGAGGAAATTGCTCCAATAGTCCCATTTTAGAAAAAGAACAAGCCATTAACTCTCTAAGAAAAAAATCCCCAGGACCAGATGGATTTACATGTGAATTCTTAAAAGCATTTAAAGAAAAATTAACTCCAATACTATATGAACTATTTGAAAAAATAGGGAATGAAGGACTCCTATTAAGTTCCTTTTATGAGACAGACATGATACTGATATCTAAACCAGTTAGGACATAAAGTTATAGACCAATCTTCCTAATGAACATTGATGCAAAAATCTGATTACAGAAAATCATCTCCAGAATAATACGCCACGACCAAGTAGGATTTATACCAGGAATGCAGGACTAGTTCAATATTAGGAAAACCATTAACATAATTGACTATCAGTAGCCAAATCAATTAAAACCATATGATTAATTCAATAGATACAGAAAAACCATTTGATAAAATCCAACACCCTATTAAAAAGTAGAGAGTATAGGAATAAATGGATTTTTCCTTAAAACAGTAGCATCTACTTAAAACCATCAGCAAGCATCATATGTAATGAGGATTAACTGGAACCATTCCCAGTGAGATCAGGAATGAAATGAAGTTGCCCATTACCACCATTACTATTCTGTATTGTATTAGAAATGCTAGCTTTGGCAATAAGAGAAAAAGATTAAAGGAATTAGAATAGGTAATGAGGAAAAAAAGTTATCACTTTTTGCAGATGATATGACAGTATACTTAAAGAACCCTCAAGAATCAACTAAAAATCAATCCACAACTTGAGCAAAGTTGCAGGCTACAAAATAAATCCACATAAGTAACCAACATTCTTATACATCACCAACAAAATCCAACAATAAAGAGATACAAAGAGCAATTCCATTTAAAGTAACTATTGAAAGTATAAAATATTTGGGAATCTATCTGCCAAGAGAACGTCAGGAACTATATAACAATAACTACAAAACACTTTCCACCCAAAGTCAGAACTAAGCAATTGGAAAAATATCAAGTGGTCTTGGATAGGTGAAGTGAATATATATAATAAAATGACAATATTTCCATATCTATTAATTTAATGCTATTCCAATTGAACTCTCAAGAAACTTTTACTGACCTAGAAAAAAATAACAATTTATCTGGAGGAACAAAAGGTCGAGAATTTTGAGAGAACTAATGAAAACAAAAAAATCAAATGAAGGTGGCCTGGTTGTACCAGATCTAAAACTATAGTATAAAGCAGTATTTATCAAAACCATTTGGTACTGAAATAGAGTTGATCAATGCAATGAGTTAGGTTCACAGAACAAAATAGTCAATGACTTGCAATCTAATATTTGACAAATCGGAAGACCCCCCAACTTTTGGGATAAGAATTCACTATTTAACAAAAACTGTTGGGAAAATTGGAAACTAGTATTGTAGAAAATAGGCATAGACCCAACCTAATACTATTCCAAGATCAGGTTGAAATGAGTTCATAAACTTGACAGAAAGAAGGATATTCTAAACAAGTTAGAAGAACATAATAGTTTACCTCAGAGTTGTGGAGGAGGAAGGAATTTGTGATCAAAGAAGAATTGGAGATCATTATTGGTCACAAAACAGATAATTTTCATTATATTAAGTTAAAAAGATATTAAGTTAATATTTTTGTGGACAAGATTAGCAGGGAAGCAATAAACTGGTAAAATATTTTTACATCCAGAGGATCTGATAAAGGTCCCATTTAGAGAATTTACTCAAATTTATAATACTTAAAGACATTCTCCAATTGATAAATGGTCAAAGATATGAACAGTTTTCAGATGAAGAAATTAAAACCAGTTGTAGTCACAGGAAAAGGTGCTCCAAATCACTGTTGATCAGAGAAATGCAAATTAAGGCAATTGTATCAGACTAAGATGATAGAAAACGATAATGACCAATGTGGGAAAACTGGGACACTGATACATTGTTGGTGGACCTGTGAACAGATTTAGCCATTCTAGGGAGCAGTTTGGAAGTATGCTCAAAAAGTTATTGTACTGTGCATACCTTTTAATCCAGCAGTATTTCTCCTGGGGTTATATCCCAAAGAGATCTTAAAGGAGGGAAAGAGACAATGGGCAAAAATGTTTGTGGCATCCCTTTTTGTAGTGGCAAGAAACTGGAAACATTAGTGGATGCCCATCAGTTGGAGAATGGCTGAATAAATCATGAGTGCTCTGGAATATTGTTCTGTAAGAAATGATCAGCAGGATGATTTGAGACATCTGGAGAGACTTATATCAACTGATCCTAAGTGAAATGAGCAGAACCAGATTATCATACATGGCAAAAAAAAAGACTTATATGACCAACAATTCTGATGGATGTGGCTTTCTTCAACAATGAGATGATTCAAACCAGTTAGTAATGAAGAGAGCCATGTACACCCAGAGAGAGAACCATGGGAATAGTGTGGAACACAACATAGCATTCTCACCCTTTTTGTTGCTATTTGCTTGCATTTTTTCTTCTTTCTCAGTTTTTCTTTTTCTTCTTGATCTGATTTTTCTTGTGTAGTAGGATAACTATAAATTTGTATTCATATGTTGGATTTAACATGTATTTTAACATACTTAACACGTATTGGATTACCTGCCAGCTAGAGGAGGGGGTGGCGGGAAGGAGGGGAAACTTCGGAACAAAAGGTTTTGTAAGGGTCAATGTTGGACAAATTACCCATGCATGTGTTTTGTAAATAAAAAGCTTTAATAATAATAAAAAACAATGTCGATCAGACAACATCAGTGAAACAATGCATAATTTTATGCAAGGGAATGACAATGAGACAATATACCAAAACCTATAGGACGCAGCCAACGTAGTTGTTAGGCGAAATGTTATATCACTAAATAGAGAATTAAAGCTCCCTTATGAATAAAAGAGAAAGAAGAGATCAATGAGTAGGCCATGCAATTAAAGAAGCTAGGGAGGAAAATACCAAATTAGGAATTTTGAAATTCAAAGAAGAGATTAATAAGATTGAAATAAAAAACTATTGAACTAATTAATAAAAGTAAGATTTGGTTTGGGTAAAAAAACCAAAAAAGTGGATAAACCTTTGTTAATTTGATTGAAAAAAGGACAGGAAAAATATCACCAGCATTAAAAAGTGAACATACCACCAATGAAAAATAAATTAAGGTAATAATTAGGAACTATTTTGCCCAACTGTATGGCAGCAAATCTGACAATCTAACCTAAATGGATGAATAATTACAAAAATATAAACTATTTAAATAGTTCCATTTTAGAAAAAGAAATTGAAGAAGCCATTAATGAGTTCTCTTAAGAAAAAAAAAAAAATCACCTGGACTAGATGGATTCAAATGAATTCTACCAAATATTTAAAAAAACAATTCTAATATATAAAGTTCTTGGGAAAATAGGTGGAATTCTGCCAAATTCCTTCTGTGACAAATATGCTACTGATACCTAAATCAGAACCAAAAGAGACCAATCTTCTTAAAGAATATTGATGTAAAAAATTTAAAATATTAGCAAAAAGATTAGAGTAATTTATCAGCAGGATAATACACTATAACCAAGTGGGATTTATGCCAGTAATGCAGGACTGGTTCAGTATGATGATAACTATTACCATAATCTACTGTATCAATAGCAAAGCCAATAGAAATCATATGATCGCAATAGATGCAGAAAATGCTTTTGACTAAACAGCATCCATTCATATTAAAAAAAAAAAACATTAGAGAGGATCAAGATTAAGGGAGCTTTCCTTAAAATAATGAGCAGTATTTATTTAAAACCAACAGCAAGAATTATTTGTAGTGGAGTGAAGCTGGATGCATTCTCAATAAGATAAGGGGTAAAACAAGCATGCCCACTATCACCAATATTCAGCATTGTACTAGAAAATTGGCTTTAGCAAGAAGAAAAGAAAAAGAAAGGAATTAGAACAGGCAATGAAGAAATAAAAGTATAATTCTTTGCAGATGATATCTTTGGAGAATTGTTGAATTTATGACCAAAGAAGAACTAGAGAACATAAAAGGCAAAATGGACAACTTTGATTACATTAAAGTACAGAGCTGGGAAAAAATCTTTATAGCTAGTATTTCTGATAAAAGTTTCATTTCTAAAATAATATAAGGAACTGTGTCAAATTTATAAGACTGCAAGTCACTTCTCAATTGATAAATGTTCAAAGAATATGAACAATTTTCAGATGATGAAATTAAAACCATCTATAAATGCTCTAAATCACTATTGTTTAGAGAAATGCAAATGAAAATAACTCTTGAAATGCCACCTCATTTCTTAGATTGGCTAACATGACAGGAAAAGATAATAAAGGTTGGAGGAGATGTGGGTAAACTGGGATACTAATGCATTGTTGAAGTAAAATGATCCAAATGATCCAACCATTCTGTGGAGTAATCTGGAAATATGCCTGAAGGGCCATAAAACTGTTCATACCCTTTGATCCAGCAGTACCATTACTGATTCTGTATCACAAGGAAATCATAAAGAAGGGAAAAGGACCCACATGTGCAAAAAACATTTGTAGCAGCTCTTTTTGTGGTAAGAAAGAATTGGAAAATGACTACATAACCATTAACTGGAGAAAGAACTGAGCAAGCTGTAGTACATGAAGATAATAGAATAATGTTCTAAAAAAAATGACCAAGCTAATTTTAGAAAGCCCTGGAAAGATTTATATGAACTAATGCGGAATGAAACAAGCAGAACCAGGAATAAATACATTAAACACAATAACAGCAAGAATGACCAACTATGAAAGACTTGTTTATACTCATTGGGTCAAGATGAGATATTGTGTGTGTGTGTGTGAGTGTCTGTATGTATATATGTATATATATGGGTTCAAGATATCCATAGATCTTGAACAAAAAATGCCATCTCCATCCAGAAAAAGAACCTTGGAGATTGTAAATCAACACATGCTATGTTCACTTTTTTCTGTTTATTTTTTCCCCCTCTTCCATGGTTTTTCTTTTATTCTGATTTTTCTCTGCCAACATGATTCATAAAGCAATGTTTATTAAAATAAATTAATTTATGAAAACTTCATACATATAAAATCAGATTTAAATATTTAAAATTTTTCATTTATTTTACTTGAGGAAAAAAAACTAAGAAACAAAGATAAACAAATGAATACAAAAAAAAAAAAAAAAAAAAAACTGAGAACATTGTCATGTTCCCAGCAGAAAATCAGTTAGGTACAAAGTTACACACACACACACACACACACCTTCACACACCTTCACACACAATGTCTTTTCTATCCCTGCTGACTCTAAATTGGGCTCCTTAACTTTCCTTGCTATTAAGTTCCCCCTACCCAAGGCTCCCTTCCTTGTCTTCATCTCTTATCCTTTGCTTTTCTGTATGCTCATCCCTCCTCATTTCTTTATAGATTTTGGAGAGTGTGCTATATATATCATGGTGCCTATTGTACCCATTCCCCATGTGAGTAGATTTTCAGAACTACGAGCTTTCTCTGTCTATTGTTGAACCTCATTTGTATGACATGATTCTATTTTTACCTTAATTCTGCCAATCTTTCTTTTGAGCTACTCTATTGTTGATGTGAATCTTACCATATAGTACATGTTTCCCATGTAGAAAAAAAAATGAACACTTGTTAAGGGACTGTGGATCATTACATCTGAAGGAGTTGCAGGGCAGCCTTTGCTGACACAGGTGTTGCGGACTGGGAGTGAGAAACTGGAGGCAGAGGGAAGAGGAGAGAGAGGTCAGACAATGCAATGGCCTCTCAGTCTCCTTGTATCATCCTCTCACAAGGAGATCCATTCTGGGTTGGATCTCCGGCAACCACTGGCAGGTGGCTCCCGTGTATTCCAGCAGCTCCCTCATGCATTCTAACATAATGGCTCCTGAACATGGGGTAAGAATTACAGGAAGAACCAGAGCTGTTCGTGAGAAGCATTCTTTCAGAGTTAAGGAAGAAGTGTCCTGGTAAGACTTTTTTAAATAGGCCAACACATCAAAGGCCGAGTCAGGAGACTGATGAGAGACTTAAATGCCTGTTCTGATTATAGTCCTCTTCTCCATTTGAAAATTTGCCTTGATCAACACCTGCTGCAATCATCCAGAAGCGATAGTGCTGCTTGCATTCCTCAGTGTGTGGACCATGCTGTGGCAGGAAAATAACAGCAAAAAAAAAAAAAAAAAAAAAAAATCAGGTTATTGTTAAGGGACAGGTCAATTCTCTGAGAGCCTCCACAGCTGTGGATCATAACATCTGAAAGAGTTGCAAGGAAGCCTTTACTGACACAGGTGTTGTGGACTGGGAATGAGATAAATTGGAGGCAGAGCGAAGAGGAGAGAGAGAGGTCAGACAATGCAACGGCCTCTCAGTCAGATCAGAGAACAGCAACTGCCTCTCAGTCTCCTTGTATCATCCTCTCACAAAGGAGATCCATTATGTGTTGGATCTCCAGTAACTTCTGTCAGGTGGTTCCCGTGTATTCCAACATACTCTGTCCATGTTTAAACAATTTGTCCACATTGAATTCCTTAAAATTCATCTTTGATATTGGCTCTTATATATTAAATTTTCTGTTAATTTTGGGCTTGGTTGATAAAAAGTGTTAAAAATGTACAAATTCATTGAAGATCCTTTTTTTTTTCTCATTCAAATTTATATGGAATTTTGCTGGATATATTTTTTGCTGTAGGCCTAGTCCTTTTGACTGTTGGTAGATATGATTCCATTACCTGCAGTCTTTTATTGTGGCTGCTGCTAAGTCTTGTACAATTCTAATTGTAACTCTAATGTATTTGAATTGTTTTTTGTTTCTTGCAAAATTTTCTCTTTGATCTGGATCTTTTGAAATTTGGCAATATTCCTATGTATTTTCCACACAGTATGTTTTTGAAGTGGTGATTATTGGATTTTTTCTATTTCTACTTTCCTTTCACTCTGGCACAATTTTTTTGGATTATTTCCCCCATTATTGTTTAAAGGTTCTTTTTTGGTCACATCTTTCTGGAAGTCGAATTATTCTTATATTTTCTCTTTAGATCTGTTCTTCAGATCTGCCGTTTTTCTTATGTTTCACGTTCTGTTCTATTTTCTCATTCTTTATAATCCGTTCTGTTATTTCTTGATTTCTCGTAGCTTCATTGGCTTGCCCAGTTCTAATTTTCTTTTCTTGCTTTTTGCTGAGGTAATTGGGGTTAACTGACTTGCTCAGGGTCACACACCTAAGAAGTGTTAAATTCCTATGGGTTTTCATGTTGAGATCTCTTTCAGGTGGAAATTGGTGGATTTTTTCCAGTTTCTCTTTTATCTTTTAGTTCTAGAATTTATGCATAATTTTGAAGTATAGAGTCTAGATTTTTTTTTTCATCATAGCTTTCAAAGAGTTTGACAATTCTTATATTATCTCTTCTTGATCTGTGTTCCAGGTCAATTGTTCTTCTAATAATATGTTTCATATTCTCTTTTTTCTTTTGATTTTGTTTTATGATTTGTTGATGTATTATGAACTCATTAGTGTTCTCTTGCCTAGTTCTAATTTTTAAGGAATTATTTTCTTTGGTAAGTTTTTAGAGCTCTTTCCCCATTTCATTAATTTTCTTTTCTTGCATTACCTTTATTTCTTTTCACAATTTTCCTCAATTTCTCTTAATTTGATTTGTAAAATTCTTTTAAATTTTTAAAAAACTTTTTGGGGCTTATGACCATTTTAAATTTTCTTTGAAGCTTTTATAAGAAATTGTTTTGTCTTGTTCTGAGTCTGAACCCTAAACTTCTCTAGCATCGTAGTAGCTAAGTATAGTCAGATTCTCCCTATGTTTTTTAAATTCATTTTTTTTAAATGGTTTATTTCTTGGTTGTTAATTTTATGTTAGAGTCCTAGATGTGGGAAATAATGTTTCAGGCTTCAAGTTTTTGATATTTTTGTTTTCTAAGGTCTGTAGAGGGGACCTTTGACCTTTTGGTTCTATAATCCAATTCCAGATGTAGTCACTGCTCCTCCAGGCTTGGTAACCTTAAGTTCTCATTTCTGCTCCTGAATTACAACCAGGGCGCCCAGCACTGTTGCCACCACAATCCTCAAGAGTGTGCAAGCATAGCTCCATAGTTCTTCTCTGAAAGCCAAACCAGGAATTCTGCTGTCCTGCAAGTGACCACAACTAGCAGTGCTCCTCCCCTTTTTAACTGTTCACTGGTATGTGCTTGTTTCTGCTTGAGCCTTCTTTATCACAGCCACAGTGTGGAACTCAAATGATAGTGTATCTGGGTCCCCTGTCCTGCTTCACCAGACTGATATTATATAAGATTTGTTATTTTTACTTTACCTAAAATGTGACACATAAATGTTTATTAATGGGGTTTTAGAAGTAATGATAGACAAATCATTTCCCACTTTGGAAACCACACGTTTTCCACTATCTTTCATCCTCCTTCTGGTGCATAAGATACTTAATAAAAGCTAATATTTCTAACATTTGAAGGATCATATAGTGCTTTACAACTATTATGTCATTTGATTCTGTGAGGTAGGTACCTATAGTTGTTATTTTCATTTTAGAATTGAAGAACTCAGGCACAGAGAGAAGTGACTTGTCCACAGAACAAATAGGTATCTAAGATAAGACTGCCTGGAAGTGCTTGAGTCTTAGGACAAGCACTCCCCACTGTAATCATACTTTCTCCTATTATGGTAACATGCTATATCTACTTTGCAGTTTTAACTTTTTGATATTTTTGTGGTCCATAATCTGCAGCCATGTAACATCACCTAAAGACTTAGTATTAGAGGTGGATTTTTGCAGCATCAAATGGTTTGCATCATTCAAAGGAGTTAACAGTTTCCAAAACACCACAACCTGGTCTCTTCTTACTTAATTCTCTGCTGAGTTCATTGTCTATCTGTAATGTCTCTTCAAAATGTTTACATATTTGATTCATAAAAGCATAATTTTAGATTTTTTAAAAAATCACTTTCAAGGTTGGTCAGCACTATAAGAAAAGAGATTTGTGAGAGACTGCTGAAAGGGTCAGTGGGGCCATTGAGTAGGGGAGGTCTGTGTCATTTCACTGTGTGTATATATGATTGCAGAAATGTGGCAGGTAACAATTCATATATGAGTTCCATTTTTGCCAATTTTGCTGTGGATTCTTTAGTTTTTCAATTGCCTTGGAATGGAATAGAATCTACAGCTGCAGCCTACTATTCATAGTAATCATTAATCCAATTTCCTTTTAGCTTTCAGACTCCTCAGTCATATTGCAAGAGATCCATGCTTGAAGTTTCTGACAACACCATGAGTAAAATGTATTGCATGTATACTTGAAAGCTTAATGAGGTCCATGTGTATCTCATCATTAGTAATTTAAGAGTAAGGCATTTATTCCTTATTACTGGGATAGTGCTTTTTCTGTTCAGAGGTACCTGATAGGATAAGGAGTAGAGATTATAAGGAGATGAGGTGGGGTTATGTGCCTTTTAATAATGGATATCCCTCCTATCATGTTTCAGTATATTGGGCCTCCATCTCCCTAAACATAAGAGAATGTTGAACATAGATTAGGAAACAGGTTCAAATTCTGAATCTGCTACATATTAGCTGTGACCCTCACATAAATTCCTTAAGCTCTCTGAGCTTCAATTTCCTAATTTATGAACCAAGGAAACATATCCATCTACATCACAGGATTGTGAAGATCAAATGAAGAAACATATCAGGCTTTAAGTTCCATATAAAGTAAGCTGCTTTTAGGGAAATGGAAGTAGTATTTTGGACAAGGAGTAGTAAACAGAACAAATTCTGTTTAAGGAAATAGCACCACCAACTTTTGTCAGTTCTAAATTGGCAATAACAGCTGCCTATTTGAAATTTTAAACCCCCACTTATAAGGGTTCACTAAAAGGGAAAGACTTCCACTAATGGCAGAAGATGGTGATACTTTTCCTTTTGATCAAAAAGAAACTTTCCCATGATGTTTTTGAAGAGTCATTAGGATGGAAAGGATGACAAAGTTGTTATATGGAAAAATCATTTCTTTTTAATGAATAATGATAAATATTAAATGAAGGGAAATTTGATTTTGAAAGTTGGTATAAAATATTTTTAAAATCTGAAAAATTCTCAAATATAAAAGTGTATTTTAGAAACATATATATGTAATACTGCTACACTTAAGTAGTGCTGTGATTTTGTTGCTATGTGTACTTCCAGATAACACAACCCATCCATGCTGTGGCATCCTGTGCAACTTTTGTCTGTGCTTCTGGAAATCTGGCACGATGGGATTCATCCAGGACTCTGAAGGCTTTTTTTTTCTTGTTCTTTTAACATTATGTGGATATTAGCAAAGCAGATTGATTGTCCTTTTATTATCCCTTCTTAATACACTGTTGACTATCATATATTTTGATAATTTCTTTGATGATACCTTTTTATACCATTTCCCATGCATAACTTTCTATTGCTCTTTGGGACTGTCACAGTTATTGTATGTGTGTGTGTTTGTGTGTGTGTGTGTGTGTGTGTGTGTTTGTGTGTGATAGGTTCATAAAAGATTTTGAGCTTTGAAGGGACCTCAGAGAAGATCTAGTACAACCTTCTGACAGTTGAAGACATCAATGCCCCAAAATCAGGTGACTTACCCAAGATCATATAATATGTACATGATAGAACTAGGATTCCAAACCAGGTATTCTGCATCAAAATTCAACATATTCTTCATGATATCTCTAAGGAGGTATAGACTTAGCCTCCACTGACAGATAATTGTATGTGTGGTGAATAAAAACAGATAGATTGTGGTGTTCTGTGATCACAGCTATATAACATCACTGTTAGAATCAGTGTAGTATATTATTATGGCCACTATGAAAAAATGAATTATCTGCTATTTTCGCAGCATAATCCTTAAAGCAAAACTTGGAAACCAATGAAACTATTATTTGAAAAGGTTTTTTTTTTTTTGGGGGGGGGGGTCAAATCTAACTATTAACTGTTAGACTTTAAGATATTAAAACAAAAATATAATAAAATCTGAAATATGCAAAGTAGATGAGGAGGAATATATCCAGGCACTAACAACTGAAGGGTGTGGATAGGAGAAGGGAGGAAAAGCCATGTAGAAGGTGATAACTCAAGCTGTACTTTGAAGTGAGCCCTGGATCCAAAAATTATACATTATGAAAGGTGGCATTCCAGGCAAGGAGGAAAACCTCTGTACCAAGGCAGATGGAATGACATGTATTCTGATAGTTTGGCAGGAACATGGAGTATATGTGAAATGGAATAAGTTGAAATCAAGCTATAAGGAAGTTGGAATCAAATTGCAAAGGGCTATAAATGTTAAGTAGAAATTTTTGTATTTTATTCTAGAGGCAATAGAAAACCATCGAAGCTTTTAAAGCAATGGAATGATGTGGTCAGATCTGTGCTCTAGGAATAAATTTATTGAGTTGCTCATCCTAAGACATGAGTTTCAGATTTGCCACTGAAGTGATCAAGGAAATCAGCTTATCATTTTTAAAGCAAGAAAGACACTATGAAATTTTGCTAATTAAATTATATTGATGTGGTTATGTTTATACTGATGAAATCTTACATCTAATTCTGCTGACTTGCTTTTCCTCACACCCTGTTTTTTCAAAGGGAATTTTGTCATTGAGGCCAAGACACAGTCCTGGCATTCTGAAAATGCTCTCTTGTTAACAGATCCAACAAACTGAACTCTGGAGAATAGTTTCATTGGCATTAACCAAGGGTCTGACAGATTCTGTGACGTCCAGAGACATTTCATTCCTTCGGTATTCTATTCCCTCAGATCTCTACAACACAGCATTGGTGACTGTTTCCAGTTTATGGCTCCCAGCCTTTTATAATGATATATTCTCAAAAACTTAGATTTGTATTTGGTTCAAGATACTTTATTCATATAAAATTTCTTCCCAGATTCAATTAATATACTAGACACATGCTGTTTTGTCCAAGCTAGCCAACGTTGTTAAAAACAAGTTGTGTAGATAACATTACCTATATATGCATTTCTGTCCTTTAAGGAAATCATTTCATATACAATCATGCTTTTTCCAAGTGTTAATATAGAGGAAAATAAGTTTATAGATTTTTGACCCATGCCTACATTCAGAAATCAAGTTGGCAAAAGTTGGGAGAAGAAAATGCTGAATATGTTAGCTGCAGATTTATCTGCATTTACACTTATATTTTGTTACCTTTTCTACTTTTCAAACATTAGTTTTTCATGTAGTATAGATATGACAAAAAGTACTAACATAAACCTGAATAGCAAAGGGAACAAAAATATAGAAACAAGTGTATATATAATTTTCAAAATAGACAAGGTCATATTTGAATAGGCAACTACACTAAAACTTCAGGAAGTTTTAAAAGCAAATATAAATTCGATATATAGTTTCATCATTCCTAATGGAATATGAATTACCATCTGAAGAATTGAAAAAATAGTCAAAGTGAAAATAAACACATTTTGATAAAGAATTTCTAATAAGGTAATTTAATGATTTTAAAAGTCAACATATCTTATGTATCTCAACTTTTTGTTTTGTTTGTATATCATACCTATTCATCTTTTAAACATAATCCAATGAGATAGAGACAACACTTAAAATACACACACATATAAAATATGCGATTTACAACATTGAAGAGAGTGCAACAAATAAAACTATTGAAAGAGTTTTGCCAACAAAAAGGATGTTTAATGAAATGTTTACAACAAAGCCTACAGTGTAGGATTTAATCAAACTGAATAGAGTACTGTATGAAATCTCAGTACACAACTGTTTTGTATAAAGTCCTCCTATGTCCCTTATCCATGCGGTGAAGAGAGGAGGCAGGGAAAAATAGAATAAATGATTTGTTCTGATCCTGTAAAACAGGCTAAGGGGAGGGGGGGAGATAAAGCAACACACAATCTATTAAGATTTAATAGTTAAAAACCACACATTAAAAACATGGCTGATGATGAGAATTATCTTTTGGGAAAATTACAAAGGTTATTTTGCTTTTTATGCAAAAGACTGGCTGAAGTTTTATATTAATAGTAATGAAAGAAAATGAGTAAATTTATGCTTATACTTTAATCCTAAAGGATGATGCGTAGTTCACTTAAATTCTTATTATTTTATTGGTTGGTTAGTATATAAAAATGGCCTGAGCAGGGTTCCCTGAAGTAAAATACAAGAGTTGAGAAATTTTAAAAAGTATTTTTTCAATGGACAATTTAACTAGCTTGTAATATGAGACTATTTGAGTTAAACAAGCAGGTGTTGGAATATGTTAAAACAGAATATAGTATGGTCATGCATAGTATAATAGAAAAGAGCCCAGACTTTGGAGTCAGAAAATTTAAGTTAAAATCCTAGATCTGCTCTTTAGTAGCAGATCTTAGATAGTATCTATGTGACAGGGCAGATTACCTCTCTGGGCCTCAGTTTTTCATCTGTAAATCAAGGGGATTCAACTATAAATCTAAAGTGCTTTTTTCCAATCCTAATTCCAATCATCCTTATAAATGAATTGCTAATTGTTCAAATATGATTCAAACAGATTAATTTCAATCAACCTAATTCACTGTATACAAAGAAATGAAAATATTTTAGAACTAGGAGAATTTAATGATGATTTTGCCCAACCCTGTCTCATTTTTAGAATTAGGAGGTTAAGAAATTTATGATCATGAGATTTAAAGATTTTTTAAATTCATTTTGCAGATAAGAAAACTGAAGATTGAAAAGATTTAATTAGTTTCTCAAGATCATAAAACTAGTGTAATGTCTCATTGTCAGCCATGCTCTTTCAGTGTCAGATGTTTCTTAAATCTTCTCCTTTGTTTTGAAGTGTTTCTGCTGGTTTTCAAGAACTGAAAGCTGAAGTATACTCTTCCACAAATAGTCAACAGTGCTTAATGAAGTACTTGGTACATAGTAGGAGCTTAATACATATTTACTGATTGAACACTCTTTGGGAATATACAATAGGCAACTCTTGCTTTCAAAGCTTCAATGTGCTGTTCTCTTTACGTGATGTTCTCAAGATATACCATCTACTCCACCCTTCTATTTTCACCCAGAGCCCAGAATTTCTGAGTGGGATCTGGACTCCCTGAGTCTTTTCCTTCCTAGAACTTGACTTGGCTGCCATAACCAATTCTCCTTTTTCAGGGCTCTTTTCTCTGCTTCTAAGTGTCCTATTCCTTTGAGCACTTGGTGATACAACCTCTTTCTATTCCCTCTTCTTCTTTAATGCAGTTTCTTCTAAGTAACCACAATAAGGTTCAGAGACTTAAGAGGGTAGGTAAGAAAAAAGAAGAGAAAAATATTCTCTCCCAATTACTGTTCTCTGACAGAATATAGGGATCGCACTCTATAAACCTGCTTCTATGCTTGACTGAGCATGGAAGCTTAGCTTTTTAAAGACTACTAAGGAAGGTTGTGATTTTTTCCCAACCAATGGCAAGCTATCTTTTCAATTTTATCAGGGAAACTTCTTTACACTTTGAAAAGGACATAACTAATGACTATCTCATCACTTCTGTTATCTGACCTTACCTTCTATGATTAGATCAGCAGGTATGCTGCAGGTATACTGGATCTGGAGTCAGAAAGAGTTCACATCACATCTCAGACAATTATTAGATATGTTACTCTAGATCAATCACTTAAATCTGCCGCAGTTTCCCTATCTGAAAAATGGGGATAAAGCATTTACCTCAGTGCCTGATACAAAGTAGATGCTTAAAAAGGTATATTTCTTTTCCTTCCCTGTCTTCTTTCTCTTACTACACAAGCAAGTTTGACAAAAGGCCTTTGGGTACTGTTCTTTGTAATAACAGTCAAATTCAGGGTGCAAAAGAGCCAAATCCAGGTGGCAGGAGTTGAGTTTTCAAGTCCTGCCTAGAAGTTCGTTCAGAAATATATTCCTGCAGCTTTTACTTTCTATTCTACTTCAGTAAATATACTTTAAGTTATATATAAGGATGTTGGATTTATGCTGAGGATAAGAAATAGAGAAGCCTATAGTGGGCAAATATGAGACAAAATAGCTAATAAATTATGATAGAAGTTCTACTCTTAGAGAGAAACCTGGGAAACCACTGAAAAGGAAAGTCTGGGAATGAGGGGAGGAGTGAGGAAATCGTGTAGTAGTATCTACACATATGAAGGGAGAATTTAAAAAGGACTCAAAATTGATGACTCCTAGTCTGCTTAAATGTAATTCGGTTTTATTCTCAATTTCATTTAATGGCATGCTGAATAGATTATCCAGCTATACTCCTTAGCATAACCAGAAAGCATTGTCCATGAGTTTATGGTGAGAATTTAAGTGTGATTGGACTTGAGTTTGAATCCAAGCTCTGCTACTTATTACTTGAGACAGTCCCTGACATTAAAACGATTTTTCCTGGGTCAGTTATGTCAGCATTAGGATTACATCACATTTGAAATATATGTGTATTTTAAATTCCAGTAAAACAAAAATCTGCATTTTCTCATAGTCTTATTGTTCTTTTTATGTTGAAATATTTGTTTGTTATACTTGTAAAGTTTACAGTTTTAAAAAGAAACATTCAAGTGTTTAGCAAAAAAGAAACAAAAATATTTAATAATCATAATATTTAGCAAAAGTTGAGAAGAGTTCCAGGAGAAGTACATGAGTAATAATACCAGCTACATGTAAATTAATTGATGGGATAATGTGTAATGAAAATTAGTGATTAAGTATTTCAAAGATAATAATGAATGTCTAAAATGCAAATAGACTATACATACTATTCCTAATGAAAGACAAATAAGTACTCAGTGGATAGAAGATTAGACCTATAGTCCAAAAGACCTGAGCTCAAATCTGGCCTCAGACATTTGCTTGCTGTGTGAGCCTGGATAAGTCACTTAATCTCATTGTCTGCCTCAATTTTCTCTTTTGTAAAATGGGAATAACAAAAGTTTACAACTACCAAAGTTGTGAGGATAAAATGAGATAATATTTATAAAGTTCTTTGAAAACTTAAAAGTAATATATATGCTATTTATATGTAATCAGTAATTTTTGATAGTTTAAAAATTCTAGCAAAGGAATTAGCCTCATCCTTAAAAAAGATAACCCAATTAAATCTAAATTTAATATTAATATTATTATGTTTATATAATTTCAATTAGATATAACAATATACATCTTAGTTTTTATATTTGAAAAACATTAACATGAAATATTAATATGGAATTAACAACATTTAAACCTGCTAGAATTTTTGCTTCACTGACATAGCTTCAAAAACCCAGGATAAGGCATCAAAATAAAATATGGATTACTTGACCATAACCCAAGAAACAGAAAAAATGTACTATATTTCTTAATTCTGTGTAATTACATGTTTCCACATTAGAGCATGAGGTCTTTGAGGGCAAAAATTATTTTTTCATCTTTTTGTATCCCCAGTGCTTAGCACAGTGCCTGCCACATAGTAGATGCTTAAGAAATGTTTATTGACCCATTGACTTATGTAGCAGTGGAGGAGCAGTTGAAAAGATCAGTGGAAATGCTATGAATCCCATAGTTTTTAACCTGACTTTAAGTATTAATTTAAATTTAATTTAACTAATTAGGACAGTAAGATGGCACAATGGATAGAATACCAGGTCTAGAGTAAGGAAGACTTATCTTTCTGAGTTCAAATCAGGTTTCAGATACTTACTAACTGTGTGATTTTGAGCAAGTCACTTAGCCCTATTTACTTCAGCTTCCTCATCTGGAAAATGAAGAAGGAAATGGTAAACCACTTCAGTATTTTTGCCAAGTAAACCCCAAATGGGATCAAGAAAAGTTGGACATGACTGAAAATGACTAAATAACAACAAAAAGTTGTTTACACATGAGATCTGTGTCCAATGACCCATTCCAATGATTAAGACAATTAAACCACTGCAGTACTGATCTTGGTTTTATATGAATGAAACCAGTTTATATAAAGAAGATGCAATAAGATAAAGAATGTTGCAGGTTCTACTTAATGAGGCTTACACTATAGTGTAGTACAACTATACTAAGGCAATAAATAGTTGTAGCTCATGAGCCACTGAAAACAATTATGGTATTATCAGGCTGACCGATTTAAAAAAATTATTGAATCTGATTAAAAGAAAATGGATGAAAAAAAGATGGACTTAGCTTTTCCACTGAAATCCACTGAGGGGTCTGTCAGCCCCAAGTTCAGGGTGCCAAAATGTGAAGGAGAGATTCCAACACTTACCTGTCATGTTTTAGGGAAACTTAACCAATGTATGAGTCATCACAGTGAAGAAGCCCTTTTGGTCTCTTGCCTCTGAAAACATTCCATTCAGTAAATGTGATCTCTTGTGGCCAAGTAGAGAGATATGGCAACAAAAATAATAGGAGTTTAAAATACATGTCTTTTTGTAAAACACTAAAAAACAATTGAGATGTTATTAGCAATTTCTGTACCCAAGACAATTGGAGATGAGGTTGACTTAACCACAATTAGCTTATTGTTGGAAAGTGAAAAGTACCCAAAAGATGCCATCAAGTTTCTTTGTTGTTAAAGGTTTGACCACTACTGGGAGATAGGAAGTAATAATGTATCAGAGTATTTTCTAGGCTCTTTTTTTCACTGTGGTTTTCAGGGAGTCCAATAATTCTTAGATTGTTTTTCTTGGATTTATTTTCCAAGTCAGTGATGAGGTATTTTACATTTTCTTCTATTTTTTTCATTTTTTTTTTTTTTTGGTTTTGTTTGAGTGATTCTTGATGTCTCATTGAATCATTCACTTCCATTTGTTTAATTCTAATTTTTAGTGAATTATTTCCTTCAGTTAACTTATCTCCTTTTTCACTTAGCCAATTGAACTTTTAAATGAGTTGTTTTGTTCATTGGACTTTTTTCCATTTCAAAAACTGTTTTTCATGGGGTTGATTTAATTTTCCATTTTGTCAAAACTATTCTTTTTTTTTTGATAGTTGATTTATTTTATTATAGCTTTTTATTTACAAAACATGTGCATAGGTAATCTTTCAACATGACCCCTACAAAACCTTCTGTTCCAAATTTCCCCCTCCTTCCCCCCAGCCCCTCCCCTTGATGGCAGGTAGTACAATATGTGTTAAATATGTTAAAATATATGTTAAATCCAATATATGTATACATATTTATAGTTATCTTGCTGCACAAGAAAAATCTGATCTAGAAAGAAAAAAATCTGAGAAGGAAAACAAAAATGCAAGCAAACAATAACAGAAAGAATGAAAATGCTATGTTATGGTTACACACTCAGTTCCCATACTCCTCTCTCTGGGTGTGGATGGCTCTCTTCGTTACTGAACAATTAGAACTGGTTTGAATCATGTCATTGTTGAAGAGAGCCACATCCATCAAAATTAATCATTGTGTAGTCTTTCTGTTGCTGCATACAATGATCTCCTGATTCTGCTGATTTCACTTAGCATCGGTTTATGTAAGTCTCTCCAGGCCTCTCTGCAATCATCCTGTTGGTCATTTCTTACAGAACAATAATATTCCATAACATTCATATACTATAATTTATTCAACCATTCTCTCCAATTGATGGGCATCCATTCATTTTCCAGTTTCTAGCCACTACAAAGAGGGCTGTCACAAACATTTTAAGATCCTTTTGAATTCTTCCAAGAGAGCCTTGTGAGCTAGAGACCAATTTATATCACTCTTGGAAGTTCATCTGGAGGTGTTTTTGCCTTTACTGTCCTCAGGGTTTGCATTCTGTTCTTCCCTGTGTCCATAGAAGCTATCTATGGTCAGAACTTTATTTTGCTTTTTTGCTCATTTTTAAAGTTTGAGGTCTACTCTTAGGGCAAAGGGGAGATTGTCCCAAGCTGCTTTTACTGGTGACAGTGACTTCATGCTATGGTAGGGCTGGTGCTGCTGGCTTCCTCCTCATGCTGGGTGGATGTGACAAGTCCCATTTGTTATCCTGGGATCCAGGGGCTCACTATTTTCCTTTGCCTTGCTAGTTGTGTTGGAGGTCTCACAGATAATCTGCTGATCCACTGGCCTTCTGAACCGGAACAGAATAGCCAATGCTGCTGTATTTTGGCCAAGAGTCTCCCTCTAGATTCTCCACATGGGAGCCTTTTGCCCTGGACCTCCCTATATTGTGCTGGCCTGCAATCCACGCCCCCTGCCCACACCATCCATTTGAGACAGATCTTTCCTGAAGTTCTATAATATCTTCTGCTCAAATTGTCACACTCCAAGTATTTTTGGGTTCTATCACTCCAAAATCCTCTCAGAGGCTTGATCTGATGTTGATCTGAGCCAGGAAGAGCTCAGAACAAGATCTGTCTACTCTCCATAATCTTGGCTCCACACTTCCCTCACCCCCCCACAAAGTGGGGTATACTTTTGAAAAGTGGAATTACTATAGGACATATGAAGTGGAACAGAGGGAAGAATATCTTACCATCTATTGCTATCAGGCATACCTGGGATACTGAAAGTTTTCTATGGATTAAAATCTTGGCCTCTGCTAAGAGATGGAGAAGAATATCAGAGGCAAAAATTCCCAATTCATGAATTAAAGCTGATGAGAAAAGAAAATTAAGCAGAAAATCAACAGACACTTATTAAGCAATTCCTATATACCAGGCCCCAGGCATCTAGGTGGCACTGGGGATAAAACATTGGGCTTGGAGTCAGAAAGACCTGGGTTCAAATCTGGCTTCAGACACGCACTAGCTAGGTGACACTGGTCAAGTCCCTTAACCTTGTTTGCCTCAGTTTTCTCATTGGAAAAATGAGGTAGAGAAGAAAATATCAAGCCATTCCAGTGTCTTTGCCAAGAAAATCCCAAATAGCATCACAAAAAGTTAGATGTGACTGAAGCAACTTACCATCATCAATAGCAACAAGCCAAATCCTTTGCTAAATGCAAGGGATACAAAAAATGGATAAAAGACATTCTTTGCTCTCAAGGAGTTCACAGTCTAAAGGTGGATATGACAAGCAAACTGTACAAACAAACTATAAATAAGACAAATTGGAAATAATAGAATGAAGGCACTAAAATTAAAAGAGAATAGGAAAGGCTATTTATAGAAAGTAGGATTTTAGCTTGAAATAATCCAGGGAAGCCAAGGGGCAGAGATGAGGAGGAAGAGCATTCTGAGTACATGATATAGCTATGAAGTGAGTAGAGCAGGGAGGTGTATAAGGTGTTAGTTGTTTTCCTTTGTGCTTGAAAAGGACCAAAGTAACATCATCATGTCAGGATCAAGGTACAGGGTGGCCAGCCATAGCTGATCAGAGTGATATGAGCTCAGAAGGCTCTACCTTAGGTCTGGCACAAATAGTCCATATGAACATTTGGAGTGGAGATTTATTTTATTATCTAAATTTGCACATCTCATTTTTTTTTTTAATTCCTGCAATTTTGCTTTGCTTATAGAGCACAGTGTCTTCTTTCATATAGGCATGGCATGCTGGGTGGTCCTGTGCCAGTATCTCCATTATCTCAATTTATTTCAAAGTTCTTCAGATAGATCTTGAGCGTGTCCTTCTTTTGACCTCCATATGAGCATAGAGCATAGGAATAAATGGAATTTTCCTCCAAATGATAAGTAGCATCTAAAACAATCAGCAAGCATTATATGTAGCGGGGATAAGCTAGAGGCATTCCCAATAAGATCAGGGGGAAACAAGGGTGCCCATTATCACCATTATTGTTCAATATTGTACTAGAAGTGTTAGCTTTAGTAATAAGAAGAGAAAAAGAAATGGAAGGAATTGGAGTAGGAAATGAGGAAGCAAAACTCATTCTTTGCAGATGACATAATGGTATATTTAGAGAGTCAACTAAAAAACTATGAGAAACAATTAACAACTTTAGGAAAGTTGCAGGATATTAAAAGCCACATAAATCATCCACATTTCTATGTTACCAACAAAGCCCAACAGTATAGAAAGGGAAATCCCATTTAAAATAACTGTAGACAATATAAAATATTGGGTGTCTACTTGCCAAGACAAAGTCAAAATCTACATGAGCCTAATTACAAAATGTTTTTTACACAGATAAAGTTATATCTAAATAATTAGAAAAATATCAATTGCACATGGATAGACTGATACTTAATATAATAAACATGACAATTCTACCTAAATTAATCTACTGATTGTACCATATGAATAAAACTGCCAAAAATACATAGCTAGAAAAAAAATTGATCTGGAAGAAAAAAGGTCAAGAATAACAAGGGAATCAATGGAAAAAATGCAAAGGAAGGTTGCTTAGCTGTTCCAGAGCTAAAACTATATTACAAAGCAGTGGTCATCAAAACTATTTGTGACTAAGAAACAGAATGCTGTTCAGAAATAGAGTGCAATAAGTTGGGTATGCAAGATAGAGTAGTAAATTCCTATAGTAATTTAGTGTTTGATAAACCTGAAGACTCTAGCTTCTTGGATAAGAAGAATTATTTGACCATAATTGCTTGGAAAATAGTAAGACAGAGACTAGGCATTGACCAACATCTAACACCCCTACCAAGATAAGGTCAAAATGGGTACATGATTTACACATAAAGGATAATACTATAAGCAAATTAGGAGAGCAAGGGATAGTCTACTTCGCAAATCTTTGAAGAAAAGGAGAATTTATGGCCAAAGAAGAAATAGAGAATATAATAAAATGTAAAATGGATAATTTTGATTACATTAAAAAGTTTTTGTGGGGCAGATAGAACACCAGCCCTGAAGTCAGGAGGACCTGAGTTCACATCTGATCTCAGACACTTAACACTTCCTACCTATGTGACCCTAGGCAAGTCACTTAACCCCAATTGCCTCAGGAAAAAGCAAACAAAAAAAGTTTTTACACAAATAAAACCAATGTAGCCAAGATTAAAAGGAATAGACAACTGGGGGTGGGATAAGGGATTTTGTAGCCAGTGTTTCTGATAAAGACCTCATTTCTCAAACATATAGAGAACTGAGTCAAATTTATAAGTATATAAGTCATTTTCCAATTGATAAATGGTCAAAGGATATGAACAGACAATTTTCAAATGAAGCAATTAAGGCCACTTTTAGGCATATAAAAAAATCTCTAAATCACTTGATAAAAAAATGCAAATTAAGACAACTTTGAGGTACTATTTCACACCTTTCAGATTGGCTTAGGATGACAGGAAAAGACAAGGATAAATATTGGAGGAGATGTGAGAAAACTGGGACACTAATACATTGTTGATGGAATTGAAGGCTGATCTAACCATTCTAGTTTATAGTCCAAAGAGCTATAAAATTGGACATACCCTTTGGTCCAGTGGTGTCATTACTAGGTCTATATCCCAAAGAGATCATAAGAGAGGGTAAAGGATCCACATATGCAAAAATGTTTGTAGCAGTTCTTTTTGTGGTGGCAAGGGATTGGAAATTAAGGGGAATGGCTGAGTAAGTTATATCTATATGAATGTAGTGGAATATTATGGGTTCTATAAGAAATGATGAGCAAGCTGATTTCAGAAAAACCTGGAAAGACTTCCATGAATTGATATTGGATGAAGTGGTGAGAAGCAGGAAAACATTGTATACAGTAATAACAAGATTATATGATGATCAAATTTGCAAAAAGTGCAAAGATGCACTTGGCTCTTAAGAATGTGGTGATTCAAAGCAATTCCAATAGACTTGGAATAGAAAAAGCCATCTTCGTCCAGAGAGAAAACTATGGAGACCAAATGTGGATAAAAAAGCATAGTATTTTCACCTTTTTTTATCCATTTTTTTTTAATTTTCCTCCTTTTTGGCCTAATTTTTCTCTCACAACATGACAAATATGGAAATATGTTTAAAAGAACTGCAGATATTTAATCTTTATCAGATTGCTTGCTGTACTGGGGAGCAGGGATATAAGTAGAAAAATTTGGAACCCAAATTCTTGCAAAAATGAATGTTGAAAACTGTCTTTACATATATTGGAAAAATAAAATACAGTTGAAAAATAATAGTTTTTTAATCAAACATGCTTGGCATTCAGTTGTACTCTTGCCCATCAGAATTGTACTCTTTGGAGTTGAATTTGAATGGCAGTTTGGCTTGAGAAAGGATCTCAGTGTCCAGTATATTATCTTCAGATCTTTCTAAGACAATTCAAATGCAAGCAATTTATTTTTTGGCATGGAATTGCTAGACTGTCCAGGCTTCACAAGCATTCAGCAATGAGGTCAAACTCAGTGATTTTGTAGACCTTCAGTTTGGTAAGTGGACTAATACCTCTTCTCTCCCACATTTTCCTTCAGAGCCTCCTAATACTGAGATAGCTCTGGCAATTCATGCACCAACCTCATCATCTATATGTACATTCTTAGAAAGCATATGATAAGTTCACAGTGAGTGAACTTATTCATAGCATTCAACATCTCTCCATCTACTGTAACCAATGGTTTTACACATGTATCCATGTATCCATTACACATTATCATGTGGGGCTGGTTGGTGAAGAAACTGTGCTTTCTTGGTGTTAATTGTCAGGCCAGAATTGACATAAGTGACAGAAAATTGATTTGTACTCTATTGAATATCAGACTTTGAGCTATATTGAGGACACAGTTATCTGTGAATAAAAACAGAAAAGTTTGCATACACAACTTTTGTTCTACTTTAGTCTTGGCTTAAAGTTTTTCCAAGTTAAATAATTCACTGTCAGTGAGTTAGATTACTTTGATGCTATTTTCATTCTTGTTGAAGGCATCCAACAACATAGGTGAAAACGTCATGCTAAAAAACATGGAAGCAAGTATACAGCCCTTCTTTACTCCATTGATGACTGGAAAACCATGAGAATACCATCCATTATTCAGAACCCATTCAAGCATACCATTGGGATACTGTTGTACATACTGATGGACTTCTCCAGGCAATCAAATTTTGTCATGATCTTCTGCAAGCCCACAACTGACAACATCAAAGACCTTAGTCAAATCAGTGAATGTGTGCAGACCTCTGTCTTGCCGCTAATGTTTCTCTTGGAGTTGTCAGGCAGCAAATACCAAATTGACCATTACTTGGCCCTTTATGAAGCCAAACTGGTTCTTGGGTTGAAAACCATCCTCCAGATGAATCAGCCTATTAAAGAAACTCTTATCAAGAACCTTGCTGGCAATAACTAAAAAAAAGAGATGTCCTTGTAATTGTCATGGGAGAACTTTTTCTGATGCCTTCTGTTTTTTTTTTTTTTTTTTTTTTTTTTTTTTTTCCTTAGCAAAGATACTGCAGTGGTGTGACATTTCCTTTTCTAGCTCATTTTTCAGATGAGAAAACCATGGTGCACCAGATGCTTTTCCATACAAGAGGCACCATACAAAACTTCTTCAATTTGAAGTTTGACTAGAGAGGTATTGACTCTAACCTGAGATATATGGTCATTGACTTCAGCATTAATTGATTATAATCTGTTGAGAATAGCATAGAAGTGTTCAGCCAACTCTCTGAAATCATGACCTTATCGCTAATCAATGTGGCTCCATCATCACCAAATAATTGAGATGCATTTTAATCTTTGGCCCATTAGTAATCTGCAGGGCATCATAAAATCATTTTGGATTGCTATTATCAGTATAAAATTGAATTTCATTTGCTTTCTTACTGAGCCAAGAATTCTTCATTTCTCTAATCTTCACTTGCACTTTATATATATATATATATATATATATATATATTATATATATATATATATATATATATATATATATATATATATTATATATATATATATATATTATATATATATATATATATATAAAGATTTTTGTTTTCAAAACACATGCATCAATAGTTTTCAACATTCAGCCTTGTAAAACCTTGTGTTCCAATTTTTTTCTCCTTCTTTCTCCTCCATCCCTTCCCCTAAACAGCAAATAATCCAATATGTTAAACATTTGCACTTTAATTTTGATGGAGGCAAATGCTGTCTTCTTAGCAAAAGACAAACTGCCCTGCTGGTAAATCCTGTAGTTTTTTTGTTTTTTCATTTAATTTCCCTATCATTTTCATCAAATTAAGCTTCACGATTGTGAGTATTATGGTCCAAAGGAATAAATGAAATGCTGTACATCAAATCTCTGAAATGCTTACATGTCCTTTCTACCTCATTGTTGCCAACTCTGTTTGGCTCAGCTTCCCCTCCATATCAGCCACAAACTGTTCATGCTAGGAGAATCATGCCCTAATCTGTTGACATCAAATCTTCTGGTAGTCATCTTGTCTTAGGCTTTTGTCTTATGAAAATATTTAAATTGGAGAGAATAAGTCTGTGATCAGTTCAGCACTCTACCATACATCATCTTTGTCATTCTCTTACAATGATCTAGACTATTAAATACCGATATTTGTTTTGAGAATGTATTCACAAAATTTTATTAGGATTAAATAAATGTAAGATTTATTTAATCCTAATAAAAATTTTCGATGATGAGAAGGTCATGAGATGCACAAGATTTTAATGATAATTGACTTGCTATTGCTTATTCTGATTCCATTCCTCCCAAGGACTCCCTGACATATATGATCATTTCTGCCTACTCTGGTGTTAAAATCACCCAGATTTGCAACCTTGACTATTTTTGAAACACTGATGATGAGAGACTCAGGTCTTCATAAAATGTTTCTTTGACCTTGTTAGGGTTCATAATGGTGGGAGAATAGGCATTGAAGATAGTGCATATTCCTGCAAGTAGCAATTGTCAAAAATCTATCATACACTCTAGGAGGCAAACAAATTTTTTGACTAAATTAGCTTTAATTATGAAACCTATACTAACTTTACAGATGTGTATAACAGAATGAAATTAGTTTATTTGTACAAGATCATGTTTAAGGTCATGCCACATATAACTTCTTCACACTATTAAGAAAAAAAAGTTGACACTTTTCTGAATAGTTTAATTTTGTTTTAATATTATTCATGTGTAATTACTGGAAAAGTTATCTAAAATTATTTTTGTTACCATTATGTTAAATGGAAATGTGAATTTTAAAAATTATTAGGATTTACTATATTAATTTGTTGTATTGCATAAATTTAACTCTAATGTTCCAACCCAAAGAAGCACTGTTTTAAAATAAAGTGATCAACAGAGCTAGAACTTTTTTATAAAAGTTAAATTTTAAATCGTTAATTTTTAGGGCTATTTATTTTTAAAATAGTTAATTGTTCAAACTAAATTTATTCATTATGTATTTTATATAAACATCTATGCAAACTATTGATTTGCACCTATACAAACTATAGATAGTACTTAAATGAATTATCTTTATATAAATAGAAAATTCTCAAAATTTAGTTCCAATATAGCTAACTTGGGGAAGTTAGGGGAAGTTAGGAAGATTGGGGAAATTACCCAAATGTGTTTATTGTTAAATGATGATGGTGGTGATGATGCTAACAACATTTACATAGCACCTAGTAATGGCTTTACAAATAATATCTCATTTGATTTTCATAACAACTTTGGGAGGTAGATGTTGTTCTTATCCTCATTTTACAGATAAAGTAATTCAGTTATATAAAGAGGAAGTGACTTGCCCAAGGTTACCCACCTATTTAAGTGTATGAGGTTATATTTGAACTCACGTATTCCTGATTCTAAACTCAGCTCTCTATTCACCACATATCGATTTGGCTGCAAATCATGATATTTTTGTGTTATAGGAAATGATGTCATATAAGGAAAATAAATACATAGTAATAATGCATGAGTTGAAGGGCTTCACAATTTTTTTATTCCTTCCCCCCTCATTCTTAATATATGGACAGGTTTTAATGTGGAATACCAGTAAAATCAGAGTCTGAATAGGCAACAAAGGGAGTTTTGGAGAGTTTGATATCATTTTCCCACCAAAGTGAAGTGTCTTAGGCATTTCTCAATGCTGACTTATATTAAAATATTCACTCTTCCTGATTATATCTTGTTACTTTCAAATCAAACCAATTAAATGGACTTTTCACCAGCTTTGTTATGTGACATCCCTTTTTTTCCTGGAATTTACTCACTCATCTTCATAGAGAGAATAACCTACAGAAGCCTTCAGTTTTATTTCATCCCTATTTACCATTACTGCCAATAGATATCACTCATAATGCAAAAATAAAATTCTATCCTTTGGTATTCGTTGGGTGTGATGACCGCGTATTTAAAGTCAGCCGGAGTCAGGAATTCAGGTTAAGGGAAAAATCTTCGATCTTTATTGACATGAAGAGGTGAATAAGGATTGCGATAGCAATATGGGCAAGAAAGATTGCAATGGCAATATGCAATAGCAATAGCAAATAGCTGCGACAGGAAGCCAGCTAACAGAGGGAGATCTGAGCTGAAGTGCTATTGCAATAGCAATGTGAGCAGCTGTGTCAAAACACCAGCCAGCAGTCTCTCCTTCCCCTTCCTTTTCCACTCCCTTGCCTCCACCCACCAAAATCGTCATTTCCTATATAACACATCAGGACTTGTACAAAGAGTGGGCGGGGGCCATTCTTTCTCCAAGCTTATATATTAATAGAGTATGGTCCAATTACTATTTAGCTTGGGACCTCAGTGCATCAACTCAAGCCTCAGCCCATTACACCTCCTGCTTTCTTTTGTTTTAGAACACAGATGGTTATGCTATCCCTGAGATGAAAATCACCAAAGGGAAGTGGGGGTTGTTAGCGGGTTTCTGGGCTGAAGGATCTTATTATGCACAAATCCATCATCATGGGACACAAGCACATAGCAATAACGCAGAGGCTATTAGTGATGACTCTCCCCACAGTCAGTGCAGGCTTGATGCGGTGTAACAAACATGAATTGTACACCCAAGTAATGGTATAACAAACAACATAAATCAAGATGGTGTTGTAAAAGATTGCCAGAAGTCCTAGAAGGAGAGTATGTAAACAGCAGTCACACATAAGCCTTCTTCAGCAGCCAGGAGATAGTCCAAAACCAATCTATTGTCCATTGCTTCACAAATCAGAGAATCTAATCATTCCCCCAAGTTTTTGAAGTCCTGCAAAAGTCTTTTTATGTATTAGGGAATCCAATGATTCCAGCAGATTTTGAAGTCCTGTAAGATTCTTATCATTTCTCAGAAAATCCAATGATTCCTGAGGGCTTTCAAGTCTTATGTCTTAAAGGATCCAATGATTCCTGAGTCCTACAACAATCTTATCATGTCTCAGAGAATCCAATAATTTCTGAGATAAAGGAGGAAGACAAAGAACAGATTAATGACCATATCCCCACAGGGCATGGAGACTTAAGTGAGGCTCAAGGGTGGGGTGAATCTGAGGCAGCTTCAGCCCCACCTAAGGAGCTGGTAATTGACTCTCCTCCGTCAACTCCATCCTCCGGGATGGAGAGAGGAGTGGTGGGGGGGGGAGGGGGAGAGGCAATGACAGCACCTGCACCTCCCCCCCACCCCCTGCATCCAGCTGCTCCTTTGAGTAGATTGCAAAAGGGACTAATTAAGGCCAAAGATAAGGGAAAAATGTATCAGAATTTCAACACCACATTTTTCCCATTATTCAACCGTTTAATTTTTCAGGTCAAGAAAGTAGAAGATTCACTCCTTTTGATATAGATATCCTCAAAGACCTGAAAAAAGCTTGCACTCTTTATGGGGCTACATCAGCTTATGTTAAAATGTTATTACAGAATTTGGCATTTGAAATCTTGACCCCTAATGACTGGAAATTTATAGCAAGGATATGCCTAGAACCTGGACAAAACTACTTGTGGCTTTCTGAATATAGTGAGCTCTGTAGGATACAAGCCCAACAAAATAGTCAAAGTGGAGTTCATGCTGCAATCACCTATGACCTACTAACAGGTGTAAGTCCTTATGCAGATGTCGAAGTACAGATTAATTATTCTTTAGCAGCATATGAGCAAATTGCTGCTAATGCTATCAAAGTGTGGACTTCTCTCCACAATAAAGATGACAAGGATGGGGCCTTCACAAAAATAACACAAGGGCCAAATGAACCCTTTGCTGACTTTGTGGGACATTTGCAGACATCTATCACAAGAACAAATGGAGAAAATGCAATAACAGACATTTTGATAAGGCAACTTGCTAAGGAAAATGCTAATGAGGTTTGCAGAAGAATTATACTAGGACTGCACAAGGATGCTCCTTTAGAGGAGCTCATAAGATGCTGTGCCACAGTGGGCACAGATGCCTTTTATAGCCAGGCTATGATGCAGACTAACCAAAATCCAAACATGGGAAGACAGAGTCCCTCTTGGCAAGGGACTTCCAGAGAGACTCATAGATGCTTTCAGTGTGGAAAAGTAGGGCATCTGAAAGCTCAATGTTGTTATAGAGACAGAATGGGAAAACAAGGTGGGAGAACAAGACCCAATACCCCATGTCCAAAATGCAACAGGGGCTTCCATTGGGCCTCTTAATGTAGACAGATTCAGGGAAACGGGATGAGGGGCCCAGCCCCAGGCCCAAGGCAAAAAACACTTGGGGCATGATGGCAGCCAATGGTGCACCCAGAGAGTGCCTAGAAGTCCAGTACCCAAACATGACCAATCAGCCAGAAAGCCATATGATGGGAGAAGGAGGTTACACAGTCAACCAACCTGATGGGAGAAAGGAATTACAATTGGGGAGAATAGAGCTGTATGCAGCTGGGACAACTGAGATACCCCTTGGAGAGGTGAAATCTGTTCCTCTCCAGCCTATGGATCCCTTACCTCCAGGCATAGTAGGCTTGACCATTTCACCTCCTTTTTATATGTACAAAACAGTGTCCATCCACACACTGATGTGGGAAACTGGGGAATGTGTAGCTAATATCCCAGTCACTAATACAAGTAGACAATGTGTGACTTATCACCCAGGAGAAGAAGTAGCATCAGGTTTACTCATACAGAATCCTAATAAGCAACCTGGTGATAATCACCAGATTACACAATCTCCAGACCACAAAATCCAGGAATATACTGGACAGCAGTTGTAACAGCTGACTGACCTTACTCACGATCTATATAAATGGCCTACCATTAGAAGGATTGGTAGACACAGCTGCAGATCGTACAGTTATTCGAGGTGCCAGTTTCCCCAGTCACCGGCCAAAGATTAAAGCAGACACCTATGTCTGAAGTAGGAGGATCAATAGCGGCTGAAGTTAGTGCTACCCCTATGAGATGGACTTTTGAAGGCAAAACAGGAGTTTTTACTCCTTTTATAGTTGAAAAAATCCCCATCAATCTGTGGGGAAGAGACGTTTTACAGCAATTAGGGTTAAAAATGAGTACTTCAGTTTTTTAAGCAGGGCTGCTGTTGAAAGCCTGCCAACACTTTCACCTGTTCCTATCCAATGGAAAACTGATACACCAGTGTGGATAGAACAGTGGCCCTTAAGTAGCGATAAAATTCAGGTCTTATTAGATATAGTACAGGAGCAGCTTGAACAAGGGCACTTACAATCTTCTCTAAGTCCTTGGAACTCCCCAGTGTTCGTTGTAAAAAAGAAATTGGGAAAATGGAGGATGCTCACTGATTTAAGAAAAGTGAATGAACAGATGCCAATTGCCTAGAGAGTGGCCTCTTTGGGTCATCAATATTAAGGATTGTTTCTATTCTATCCCTCTAGATAAGGAGGATATGAAAAGAGTTGCCTTTTCAGTACCCAGCGTTAACTTAGCTGAGCCTTATAAAAGATATGAATGGACAGTTTTGCCACAAAGACTGAAAAACAGCCCCACGTTGGGCGCCAAATGTGATGACCGCGTATTTAAAATCAGCTGGAGTTAGGAATTCAGGTTATGGGAAAAATCTTCGATCTTTATTGAAGTGAAGAGGTGAATAAGGATTGCAATAGCAATATGGGCAAGAAAGATTACAATACAATATGGGCAGCTGCGACAGGAAGCCAGCTAACAGAGGGAGTTCTGAGCTGAAGTGCTATTGCAATAGCAATGTGAGCAGCTGTGTCAAAACACCAGCCAGCAGTCTCTCCTTCCCCTTACTTTTCCACTCCCCTGCCTCCACCCACCAAAATCGTTATTTCCTATACAACACATCAGGACTTGTGTTACTCTTTGTAAGAGTAGGCGGGGGCCATTCTTTCTCCAAGCTTATATATTAATAGAATATGGTCCAATTACTATTTAGCCTCATGTGCTTGGGACCTCCGTGCATCAACTCGAGCCTCAGCCCATTACAGTTGGGTATATATAGTTATGAGGCATTCCAGACAAATATTAAACAAATATTCTGTTTCACTGATTTAAGATTGCTTTAACTATCAGTCAACAGTTGTAGTAATTATATCCAAATAAAGTGGATCACAACTACTTGGGATATACATTAACCATTTTATTTATTGGAATTCTGGGGATTCAGAGGCTCATTTTGGAATGAGAGCAGTTTACTATTGTTTGGATATTTTGTTTGGAATAATAAACTTTCCATAGGAAAAGCAAATGATTTACTTTTTTGATTATAAAGATATTTGTTATGAAATAAATCCATTCTTTATCATATGTCAATGGCCATTGCTTAGTTGTTGACTTCCCAATTTAATTTAATAAGCATTTATTGAGCTAATTTAGAATATTGTCAATGCAGTACTTCAAAATAATATATAAATAATTATATTGGAATATGTGCTGGTGTTCAGATCACATCTTATTGAAATAAATTTTGCTAAAATATTACTTCAGTAGATTTATGATCACTGTATTGTTCTTTTCATGATGTAAATCAGAGTGCCCTCTATAGCTATAACAGCACTTCTTAGAAAATGACCATAGATAACATGAAAAACCAAGCCTTTGGCTTTGATTTTTGGAAGATATTTATTTTGAAAGCTATTTATACAATATAATACCAAAATTAAGGTAAAAAAAATCTCATTTAGTAGTCTAATAAAAATATTTCATATTTTGACAATTAAGTGTAATAGTTATAACTTAATACTTCTTGTTTAAGCCTTTGCCAGTACTTGTGTTCTTTTATAGGGTAGGGAATAAATAGCTGTTCAATATCTAACCTGAATTCTATATTGAATTTCTTTCTAGATCTTTTTGGGATACCATAAACATAAACCAAACCTAAACTTTAAGTAATTCTTTCCAGAGTACTGTGGTGAGAATATAAGTAGATAAAATGGCTTGAACTATCTCTTTATGAGCCATTCCCTTCTCACAACTGAACTTGGGCCTACTCATATGGATCCAAAACTAGGAGAATCTTTAGAGGGAGAAATAAAGTACCTCTAGAGGTCCCAGTTTTTAGCAGTAAGAGGGGTCATTATTGGAAAATTTAAAGAGGGATCAAACATCTTAATCAGAATCTCTAAAGAAAAGCTTTTTGGAGATTTGAACTAGGCTTCAAAAGGAAATAAGAATTTCAGCAGTTGAGACTGATTTAAGAAATGGGTATGCCTGAAGAGTGGTTAGCAGTATGTGTAAAGCTGCCAAAGAAAACTGAGTAAATTAGTAGATCTTGCTCAAGTAACTTATTTTCTGCCTCAGCTATACAATGAGGGAATTAAACTAGATTAAAGCCTTTCAAATGGTGGTAATCTGACATGAGTTTGAATGTGGAGGTTCAGAAAAATTTGGAAACTGTAAAAGGCTTCCGAATGCATTAATCAAATATTATTACAAAATCAAATTTATAATGAATTCAAAGTGTTTCTGGAAGTGCTTTCCTGTGTTGCATAGTATGACTTCACTGCAGCCTTGGTTCTGAACACGCAACATGCACACTTTGCACTGCTCATGTACAAAAGCTGCCAGAAACACCTTGGCTCAGATTTGAGATATGATTGTGCAAAAATTTCTCCAGTGAAAAGGAGTCACGAGTGGAAAAAGTTTAAGAAACACCCAACTAGTTAACCTCTGAGGTTCCTTTTAACTCTAAATCAAGGATTCTGTTATCCTAATATGATTGGATTATAGAATTGTGAAGGAGAATAATGTGAAATAAGGTTGGGCATAAAGGTTAGAAACAAATTGTAGAGGATCATAATGCTCACTGAAGTTTTCTGTCTTATTCCATAACTAAAAGGCATTCAAAGTTTTTAGCAGACATGGCACAGTTGGTACTGCCAACTGGACAGTGGTCAGAGCCAAAGAAAGCCAAAGCAAGTAGATATAAGAGAGTCAGGAACTAAATTAATTTCAAAGAGAGGTAAAAGGTTTGCAAGCAAGGACACTTGTACCAAAGCCCTCCCCTGGTGGGGTATTGAAGGGATCCACTTTAGGGTAAGCAGATCTTACCTCTCTACGGCTGTGCAGTGAGCTGTTGTCCTGACAATGAGGGCTCACAGCAATGATGTGACATAGCAGGACTTACAAACAATTCTGGAATTTTGCTGTGGCTGAGATTACCCAGAAGGTGAGCCCAAAGTATTATTATTCCAACCTCACTGCCTTAGTTCTGGAAAACAGAGCTAATATTTCTATGGTAACATGCACTGAGAAGGCTATTTTGGCAGAAGGATAGTCTGGAGAGGTAAGGTTGAGGCTTAAGGCAGAGAGACCAGTGCTATGGCAATTGTCCAAGTAATGAGAGCCTGAAAAGGGAAGTGTCAATATTTCTATTTGGAAAGCCATGATTTGTAAACACTCTGAAAACTATAAAACTGGGACTAACAAATATGGTCTTAGGACCATGTAAATCATTTTAGAACAATCTGAAATTATTCTGTGTAGAGTGACAGATATTTATATGTAATGAGAAGCAATCAATATTCTATCTAGACTTCAGTACATTGGGTAATTCAGTATATGCTGCTTTCATTATTTATCTAGGAATGTGTTTTTCCTCTTTCTTCCTGCTCCTCCCACTATCTCTGCCTTCAATACTATTAGTTGACTGCACACCTGGTAGTAGAATTGAAAGTAATTAATGATTACATTATCAACTGAGAATGGGTAATATGTAGTTACCCCCAAACGAGTGTTACCTTATGGTGGTTAGTTCTTGGTTTAGTGTTGTGTAATGTAACAGGGAACCAGTCAATGAATCCCAAGTCTAGTCTTTAGGATCATGCACAGCATCCTCTGCCTGATACAATCTCTCCACAAATCCCCAAACCCAGAGGTATGGTCATTCTGCTTCTGAGCACATATAGTAGAGGGTCTGTTCTCTACTTTGGAACATGCATAGATATTCTATAATTGTTTCTTTTTTTACTTGAGATAAAGGGGGGCCTTTTGTATGGCTGCTGAGATTGAAAGACCCTGCAATTCAACCACTTGCTCTTTTTTCTTTGTCCTTTATCTTTTTTTGTGTCCTTAAGTGTAGGCACTTAATGCCTTCAGTATATGGCCTCAGAGTGTGTCTGAGATGGAGCCACCTCTTGCCTTTACCCTTTTATAAGGACTTGTTCTGGAAAGGTCCAGAAAATGGGATCCATACCAGAGTTTGCAGGTGGCTGAGCAATGGTGAAATGTTAGGACAGCCTAGAAGGGAAACTTGCTGGATCTAGTTCATCAGTGGATTAACCCATTAGCTGAGACACAGCTACTGCAAAAAAACATGAATCAGTTATGCTACATTTGGAAGCAAACTTGGTGTGGCAAATGTTTTGAGCAACTGCTTGAAGTTTGAGTTTATTCTCAGGGTTTGAAATAAGAGAGGAGAGCTGGATGCCTCTGCTGCGGGGGAATGATTTTGTATTTTGATTCTTTTTTTTTTATAAAATTCTTTGTAAAAGGTAATTGATTTTGATTGATTAAATGGCAAAGGGATACTAATCATTGAGTCAGACAATAATATAGGGAAAAATAACTGGAAATTGAATTTGGGAAAAATATGCCAGAATGGAGACTTAAGACAACAGCAATAGAAAGATAACACATTTCTCTAGAACTTTGAAGATCAGTGTAGCTGGTTCCTATGTTACCACTTGCTAATTTAAGTGTGAGTTAGGTTACTTTCATTCCTCCAGGGTTTATATGCCCTATATTTAAAATTTTAGATTAACTGTTTTTAGATTTCATTTGAATAGTATACTATTTTTTCAATTATATATAAAGATGGTTTTCAACATTCATTTTTGCAAAATTATTTTTCTCCTTTCTTCACTTCCCTTCCTCCCCCATGCTAACAAGCAATCCAATATAGGTTATGTATGTACATTCATTTTTAACATATTTTCATGAGTCATGTTGGGAAAGAAAAGTCAGAACAAAAGTGAAAAGATCATGGCAAAGAAATAAACACAAAATAAAATAAAAAATAGGTGAAAATAGTATGCTTCAATTCACATTTGGTCTCCATAGTTTTTTTTCTTTGGATGCAGATGGCATTTTCCATCTAATGTTTATTAGAATTGCCTTGAATTGCTGAGAAGAAGTAAGTCTATTGTTGATTATCACATAATCTTGCTGTGGTTGAGTACAATATTCTCCTGGTTCTGCTCATTTCACTCATTATCAGTTCATGTAAATGTTTCCAGGTTCTTCTGAAATGAGCTTACTCATCATTTTCTATGGAACAATAGTATTCCATTACATTCGTAAACCATAACTTATTCAGCCATTCCCCAATTGATGGGCATCCCATCAATTTCTAATTCCTTATCACTGCAAAAAGAGCTGCTTCAAACATTTTTGCACATATGGGTCCATTTCTCTCTTTTATGATTTTTTTGGCTTACAGCTCCAGCAGTGATTCTGCTACATCAAAAGGTATGCATAGTTTTATAGCCCTTTCAGCATAGTTCCAAATTGCTCTCTGGAATGGTTGGGTCTATTCACAACTCCACTAATAATGCATTAGTATTCCGGTTTTTCCATATCCCTTCTAACATTTATCGTTATGTTTTCCTGTCATCTTAGCTGTCTGAGCTGATACCTTAGTTGTCTAAATTTGCATTTAATCAATAGTGATTCAGAACATTTTTTTCATATGACTATGGATGTCTATGGACTATAATCTGAAAACTCTCTGTTTATATCCTTTGATCATCCATAAATTGAGGAATGATATGTCTTTTTATAAATTTGACTTAATTCTTTATGTTTTTTTAGAGTTGAGGCCTTTATCAGAAACACTGGCTATAAACATTGTTTCTCTGCTTTCTGCTTTCCTTATAATCTTACATTGGTTTTGTTTGTATAACAATTTCTTAATTTAATATAATCAAAATTATCCATTTTGTATTTCATCATGTTCTCTAGTTCTTCTTTGGTCATTCATTTCTTCCTTCTCCAGAGATCTGACAGCTAAATTATCACTTAATTTGATATCACATCTTTATGTACACAGTTACCTATTTTTATCTTATCTTAGTACAGGATGAGATGTTGGTTTATGTCTATTTTTTGCCATACCATTTTTCAGTTTTCCCAGTCAATTTTTTTTTTGTGAAATAGTGAGTTCTTATCCCAGTCTTTGGGTTTCACCAAACAGTAGATTACTATAGTCATTGACTATTATTGTGTCTTATGTACTAAACTATTCCACTGGTTTATCCAGTACCAAATGGTTTTGATGACTGCCGCTTTGTAATACAGTTTTAGGTCTAGTGTGGCTAGGCTACTATCCTTGGCAGTTTTTAAAAATTAATTCCCTTGATATTCTTGACCATTTCTTTTTTCATGAATTTTATTATCTTCTTCTATAAAATATTTTTGTCAATTTTATTCTAATCTTTAGGATTAGATTTTTAAATTTCTAATTTGTTTTTAGTTTATGTTTCCTGGCCCTTCATTACATGTAATTTTTATTGCATCATGATCTGAAAAAGATGCATTTACTATTTCTGCCTTTCCGTATTTGATTTTGAGTTTTTATGCCCTAATATAGTTAATTTTTGTGTATGTGCCATATGCCACTGAGAAAAAAGGTTTATTCCTTTCTATCCCCAATCAATTTTCTCCATAGGTCTCTTATACCTAACCTTTAAAAAAAATCTATTCACTTCCTTAACTTCTTTCTTTTTTTATTTTGTGGTTAGATTTATCTTATTCTAAGAGGGGGAAGTTGAGGTCCCCCACTAGTATAGTTTTACTATCTGTATCTTAATGTAACTGACTTAAATTCTTCTCTAAGAATTTGGATGCTGTACCACTTGGTGCATATATATTTAGTATTGATAGTACTTCATTGCTTATGGTAACTTTTAACAAGATGTAGTTTCCTTCCTTGTATCTTTTAATTAGATCTATTTTTGCTTTTGTTTTGTCTGAGATCAGAATTGCTACCCCTGCTTTTGTTTGTTTGTTTGTTTGTTTCAGCTGACGCATAATAGATTCTACTTCAGCCTCTCACCTGTTTCAAATGTGTTTCTTGTAAACAACATTTTGTGAGATTGTTTTTTAATCCATTCTATTTACTTCTGTTTATGAGAGTTTATCCAATTAATAGTCACAGTTATGATTATTAACTGTGTGTCTTCCTTCATCCTATTTTCTCTGCTATTTATACCTTTTTCTCTCTTTTTACCCTGTCCTTCCTCAGCAGTGAAGGTTTCTCCCTCAATCTGCCCTCTTTTCTATCATCCCTCCTCCCTCCTCTTATTCCTTTCTCCTATTATTTCTACCCTCCCTTCTATCCAGACACTATCTTTTCTTTCCCCTTTCTCCTCCTACTTTCCTATAGTATAAGATAAGTTTCTATACCCAGTTGAGTGGGTATATTTTTCCTGTGAGCCAAATCTTCTTCAGAACAGGACTCCCTTACCAACTATCATTTTTTATTCTCCTATTAGGATAACGAACTCTTTGGGGTAAGAATATGTTTTCACTCTTGAATTTGTGTCTCAGGTACTTAGTGTGATACTAGAAATATGAGCTCCTCCAAGAAGACTTTGGACTTGAGACTAATTCCTATGCCCTTTTGGAATTTTGCATGTAGCTACTGTAAGTGCTTAATAAATACATTTTGATTGTTTACTAATTCTTAACTTTGGGATGGGCTCTCTAATACAATCATGAATAGCACTCAGATTTCATAATAAAGCTCTACAATTGTATCTCTTTTATTAAATCAATCTTGACATCTCTAATGATTCTAAAGACAGAGCCCATTCACCAATACTCTTGTCACATATCAAATTAATTAAAGGAACAGATTCTAAGATTAATGTTGTATACAACAAATAGGCATAGAGTTCTTGGAACATTGAAACATAAAAAATGTGCATGAAATATTAACGATTACTTTCAGAATATCAACTCCTATTCATAAGGCAGAGTTCCATTCATATTCAGTTGCAGGTTCAGGGATAAAAAGTGTTTAGTGTATCTTGAGAAACTTTACTGTTCAATTTTTATCAGAAGAAAACCTTAGGAAACTTTTATATTACTTCTGATTTAACATCAGATGATCTTGATTACTGGTGGAGAGGGAAGCTTTCTGATCAATTAGATGAGCTTACTGAGTGGAAAGCCCTTATTTGGGACTCTAAACCTCACTGATTAGTTTGGAGCTACCAATTTGTATGAGGACTGTAAAATATAACTAACAGACATGTTGAATATCTTTGACCTTTTCATTTCTCATTTCCTCCCCCATTGCCTGGTATTGAGTTTAGAGTCTGTGGAAATATTATACTGAGGTTGTTGCTTCCCAGGAAATACTCTTCTACTGTAGGTTGGAATTTCATCTTGGAGGTTATAGCCACAATGTGGGGTTGCCAACCTTGAATTTTTCCCTCTGTTATTATTGTGAAGTATTTAGACAGTGCAGGTGGGAGGAGAAGGGGATCATTTCACTAGCAATCCCATGTTATTTTCCTTATTGGAAATATCCAGCCATATGGAATGGCCCAAAGGTGTTGGACCCTTCTAATGAACAATACGTATTCACTAAAAGCACTTATCTTTTGATATCCTCAGTAGAAAAATGGAAGTGTGAACATCTTATACATTTGGTCTTTGGAAATGATTATATCATATTTAAGTGCCTTACCAGTTTGATATCTGTATACAGAAGACGGTACTATTTATTAGATAAAAAATGGGATTTGTGGAATATTCTAGAAGGACTAGCACCTCTGATGTGAAGGCTTTCCAAGTTCCTTTTTAGGATGCTCATCTACCTTTGTTGTCCTTTTGATTCACCCAATTCTCTCCTGTGGATCTAAGAATCTATGACATGTGCAGTAGCCACACTTGTAAAACTCACCTTAGCAGAAGGGCTAACCCAGGATGACAATAACTAATAACTTCAAACCTGCTAGTGAATTAGGGGAATGAACACCACAATTTTACGAAGACTGTCCTCAGTGGAATGCGCAGATGAGAACAATTTGTTCCAGTGGCCATGAAGGTAGCTAAAACAGGAGCTGTGTAGCACTTAGAGCTTGGTCAGATATTAAAGATGCTGAGATCCTTCACTGTATCCCAGACCACTGGCAGTCATTTTGCTTTTTGTCTTGTCACTGGATTTAGATAACTCTGGGAGAGAGCATTAGGCTGGTGGCTACATCCCTACTATAAGACATCTTCAGACTAATGGGGAGAATAAGATATTAACATAACATTAATAATAAATAACACCTGTGTAGTTTTGGTCCAGACCTGCAATTTCACTAATCTGGGAAATTTTTGTTTTGAAAATTTTGATTATTTTGGCAACTTGTCTGTAACTTATAATCTTAACAAGGACACTGAGGGATTGGAACATGCTGATGGAAAAACAGCTAATATGTCAGAGACAAGACTTGAAACCAGGTCTTCCTGACTCCAAGGCTTAAATTATATCCTCTTTGTCACTTTACGTACCCCCTTGATAGATGTGTTCGTCACAAAACAAAGTACTTTATGAGATCTGCAAGGAAAGGTTGTTACTAACCTAGGGAATTAGAGAATGATTTTTGGTGATGGCATTGTCTAAATTGGGCCTTAAAAGAGGATTGAAAACTCAGGAGATACATAGAATTCTGAAGAAAGCAGTCTGGGAATCTTAGGTATAGGTAATAGCTTCAACAAAGATACAGACATCAGAGAATTCTTCATGTTTGGGGAAGAGAGAGTTATCTGCTCTGACTAGAGTGTAGAGGATGTGAAGAGGAATAAGAAGAAAAATAATCTGGAAACATAGGATTTCTTTAAGAAGAATTGTAGCAGCTACTAACAGTGACTAAGCTTTTTGGCACAGAGATATACAACAAAGTGGGTGAAAAACAAACATTGCCTTCAATACACTGTATAAATAGGTGGCTTGGAGATGGAGGAAGTTGAATATGTGTATCTTGATCACCAACTGGGCAAAGAAAATAGGCTTCCTGCACACCTCAACATGGTATTCAAATGCAGGGTAGAAAATGACTGAATGGCCTATATTTCCTTTGGCCATGTGCTGGCAAGCTGGTGGCTATTGTGAATGTTATTGATCAGAACAGGCCTCTGGTTAACAGGGGCTGCAATGGTATGAAGAATCAATCTATGCCTTTCAAATATGTGCAATTCACAGACTTCATTTTCAGATTTCCATACAGCACTTGTCAGGAGCATGTCCTGACTATTTGGGAGAAAGAAAATATTAGTTTAAAATGGACAGCTAAAGGATGGGTCAAAAAGATTGAAGCTAGAGAAAAGAAAGCCAAAATGACAGATTTTGATCATTAGAAAGTAGTGAAGGCAAGGCAAATTAGAAACAAAGTTATCAAGCATGAAATGAAGAAAATGAGAAAATCATTTTCCCTAAAGGAAACTCTTAAAATGAAATCTGCCCAGAAGAGAGCACCTGTCCCCAAAATCCTTGCCAATAAGATCTCCATTGAGAAGATGCTGGGCTTGAACCCTTTACTCCCTTGGCTCAGAAAGTACAAGCCTTGAAGGCAAATACCCCAAATGCCAAAAACAAGAGGGTACTAGAAATGAAATAAAAATTATTCTTAATATACTTGCTCAAAAGGAAAATGCACAAACTGAAGATATTACTAATGATTAGTTTCTCTGTTTAAAATGTAATAAAAAGGGAGGTGCCCACAAAGGTCAAGATAGAAATGTTTAATTCTATACTGATACCTACAGGAGTAATTACAATACATAAGCCTTAGAATGTTGGTTCATAGTAAAAGATGAAGAACAAGAGCATGTAAAAAATCTTTCCTTGCAACCAGATGACAAATGAAGAATTCTGCAGAACTTGCAGAGGTTTTGAATATGTTCCCTCATGGGTAAAGTTCTAGGCAGATCTTGTAACACATTCTATAGGCTGTCGTAGATGAACTATCTAATCAACAGATAGTTGTGTGTCTAACCACAAATATTGAACTGGGAAGTAGAAAACATTATAAGATACACCAATAGTCCATTTATTAAGGCAAAGATAGAAATGCTGAAAAAAGAGGTAGAAATGAAGGTAAAACTGGTATTTATTCATTCCATACTTGCAATATGAGAATGTGAATATTACAAGGTTTTTGAAAAGGAGATTGACATGATGTATACTTCTTTAGTTATGTCATTCAGATAATTCTAGGGTACATTACACTTGAGAATTACAGAGAAATTATAACTAAGAAACTCTAAAACTATTTTATGTATGATGTAACAAGAATTGAAACTAGCAAGATGGAAAAAAGGGCAAAATTTAAGATACCTACTGACGAAGAAATTGACAAGATTTGCAATAGAATTTTTGAAATGAATAATGACTTGACCAAAGTCTCAAAGTTAGAAAAGTTGGGATCAGAATCAGGTATTCTTACCCCCACACAGTGAGTTTAGGGATTTTGTAGATTAAGCTTTCTACCCCATCTGCTCAGTTTTATTAATTTTAGTTCAATGGAATATCCAGGTTGACTTCATGCTTATATTTCTACATTATGGAGATGTTCCTAATACTTTTTGGTGCTATTATAGAATTAATTTCCTTGTTACCTATTTGTATCATGGTGCATAAACAATAAAGAAAAATCATTTTAGGAAAATAATTTGGTCCATATTTCAGATTTTTATATAGACCTATTACTGAAATTCAGTAAAATAATATATTAAATGATTTATAAAATTATACACATATGTATTTAAAAATAAGGACCTGGTATTAGCACTGCAGGTTATACTTGCATATTTAAATACATACCTAATCCAACCCAATTATTTTTAATTATTTAAATGTATAATGATTACTTGCCTTTTTGTACTTTTTTTAAACCACTAAACATCACCTATTAAACTTGGATTGCACTCATAAATAATTTCATAACCCATATTATATGAATTGTTTCTTTTTGATTTTCACATATACATAATAGGTGCATAATTTTACAAATTTAACTTTGGTTAAGTTTTTTTTCCATCCATGTCACATGGTAGATTTATTTAAGTGAATAACTATGCAAATTTTCATCTCCTCTCAAATACCACTCCATCAACAGGAAAGCTCCATTAAAATTTTGCATTATAATATTTCATCAAAATATATCTAAAACATGAATTTCATCAAATGAGATAAGAAAGGTAAAATATCTTGCAAATCTTTTTTTTTTTTATTTCTTTTCTTTAAATTATAACTTTTTTATTGATAAAACAAATGCATGGGTAAATTTTACAACATTGACCCTTGCACTTACTTCTGTTCCAACTTTTCCCTTCCCTTTCTCCACCCTCTCTCCTAGATGGCAGGCAGTCTTATACATGCTAAACATGTCAAATTATATCCTATATGTGTACAGATCTGTACAGTTCTCTTGTTGCACAAGAAGAATTGGATTCAGAAGGTAAAAATAACCTGGGAAGAAAAACAAAAATACAAGTAGTCCACATTCATTTCCCAGTGTTCTTTCTCTGGGTGTAGCTGATTCTGTCCATCCTTGTTCAATTAGAACTGAATTAGATCTTCTCTTTGTCAAAGATACCCATTTCCATTAGAATTTATCCTCATATAATATTCATATAGTATTGTTGTTGAAGTGTATAATGATCTCCTGGTTCTGCTCATTTCACTTAAGCCAGTTCATATAAGTCTCTCCAAGCCTCTCTTATATTCATCTTGCTAGTCATTTCTTATAGATAATAATATTCTATAACATTCATATACCACAATTTACCCAACCATTCTCCAATTAATGGGCATTCATTCATTTTCCAGTTTCTAGCCACTACAAAAAGGGCTGCCACAAACATTTTGGCACATACAGATCCCTTTCCCTTCTTTAATATTCCTTTGGAATAAAAGCAGTAACACTGCTGGATCAAAGATTATGCACAGTTTGATAACTTTTTGAACATAGTTCCAAATTGCTCTCCAGAATGGTTGCATCCAACAATGCATCAGTTTTCTCACATCCTCTCCAACATTTGTCACTATCTTTTCCTGTCATCTTAGCCAATCTGACAGGTATGCAGTGGTATCTCAGAGTAGTCTTAATTTGCATTTCTCTGACCAGTAGTGATTTGGAACACCTTTTCATGTGAGTAGACATAGTTTCAATTTCATCATCTGAAAATTGTCTGTTCATATCCTTTGAACCATTTAATTGGAGAATGGCTTGATTACCTATAAATTAGAGTCAATTCTCTCTATATTTTTGAAATGAGGCCTTTATCAGAACCTTTAACTGTATAAATGTTTTCCCATTTTATTGCTTCACTTCTAATCTTGTTTGCATTAGTTTTGTTTGTACAAAAGCTTTTTAATTTGATATATTCAAAATTTTCTATTTTGTGATCAATAATGATCTCTAGGTCTTCTTTGGTCACAAATTCCTTCCTCCTCCACAAGTCTGAGAGGTAAACTATTCTATGTTCCTCTAATTTATTTATAATCTCATTCTTTATGCCTAAATCATGGACACATTTTGATCTTATCTTAGTGTATGGTGTTAAATGTGGGTCCATGCCTAATTTCTGCCATACTAATTTCCAGTTTTCCCAGCAGTTTTTGTCAAATAGTGAATTTTTATTCCAAAAGTTGGGATCTTTGGGTTTGTCAAACACTAGATTGCTATAGTTATTGACTATTTTGTCCTGTGAACCTAATCTATTCCTCTGATCAACTAGTCTATTTCTTAGCCATGCCAAATGGTTTTGGTGACCACTGCTTTAAAATATAGTTTTAGATCAAAATACCTTGCAAATCTTAAAGTGCTATATATTATCTATCATTATTGTCATCTTGCAGTTCAGTTTGTTTTGCTTCAATTCTCTGCCAAATGACAAACTAATGTAGGAGTTCAGTTTAAATTCAAGGTCTGTAAGAAAATTTTTGTCAAAAGATTCCTATTAAAGCTCATATTTCTCAATAAAACCATGAAATACATTGTATAACCCTGAAATTTTTTTGTTTATCTTGTGTCCAAGTAGCCCACAGTGGGATATAAGCTCCTTAAGGATAAGATAAGTAATTTTTTTGTTTGTTTTTGTTCTCTCAAGGTTTTGCACAATGCTTTGGTATACTGTTAATGCTTAATAAATATTTACTTGAAGTGAATTGATGATATACCTTAGTGCTAGAGCAATGTACATTATTTTTTTAGCAGTTTTTCTGACTTATGTTATCTATTTTGTAAGCTCTCTTTGTCCAAATCCATATAACTTAGAAAAGGAAGGTAACAAATATATAAAGTGTTGCTAGATAATGAAAGCTATAAGGAAAGTATAGTGAATGAATGGTATGATTGAATGAAAAAACAAATTAACTTTTTACTGTGTGCAAAGCTACACTAAATGTTGGGGATACAAATGAAAAGGTAAAACAAGGAGATAACATTCAAACTGGGGAGACAATACTTACAAAAGGTTTCAACTACAAGTCAGATAGAAAAATCCTATGGTTTTTAGAGCTTTTCTATCTGACTTGTAGTTAAAATCAATATCTCACACTATATAAGAAGATAAGCTCCAAATAGATATAATTTAGTTTTTTTAAAAGTCATATCATAAATAAATTAAAATCTTTTGAATTTATGGATGATGAAGAACATATGATCATGTTAAGGGATAGTGAAGATCACAGAGGATAAAATGGATTGAATTGATTACATATAATTGAAAAGTTTGCACAAAAATCAAATGCAGCCAAGATTAGAAGTATTTAACTAGGTAAAAATCTCTGCAACATGTTTCTCTGATAAGGATTTCATTTCTAAGCTATATACACACATGCACATATATAAATACATATATTTGCCTGTATGTATATATATACACAATCAATTCTGTATATTATATGCATTTTTCTAATTATAAGTGATTTCAAACATTTTACATGGTTCGTTATAGCTTGAATTTCTTCCTTTGAAAATTGTTTATAACTGTTGTGAGCTTTTTCTTCTCAAAACGCAGCCAGGTGATAAAAGTTCAGATCTTTTATTATCCCAATATAGCCCGGTTAGCTTAGAGGCCTATCTCTCTGCTTGGTTCCAAGAGCTCTCTCCGAATGTCACCAAATCCAAAGGTCTGGTCCTTCAGCCTCTGCCTCTGCTTTCTTCAGCCTCCAGCCAGCTCCACTCTTCATGTCATTCCGCTGAAATCTCGACTTGTAGCGTCTTCACTCTCCAGAACTCTCCGACTGGCCCATTGGCCTATTTATGCTCCTTCCAGAGAGAGGGATTATGGGTAGTTCTACTTAGTACCTTGTTTCAGGTTCTGGCCAAAACAACTTCTTGTAAGATTAGATCAACTCTAATTACTTAGCAGTTAGTAAGGATTCCAACATATAACCATTTTAATACTTTATTTATACTCTTACAAATTTGAATCAATTTTGCACATAATTCTACTACTTGTAAAACTTGCAAATTTATTCCCAAACTTTACCTCTTTTCCTTCTAATTTTTACATAACACTTGTTTATACAAAAACTTTTTAGTGTGATATATTTTTTATGTATATGGTCAATGAAGGTTTTTTTTGTTTGTATATTTGCTACATCACATGTTAGAATAGAAAATATATTTGTTATTTAAAAAAATAAAAACAATACCACCCTGTTTAATGTTGATTACAAAAAAGCATTTGGTTTGATATAGCAAAGTATATCCTTTCAGGTTCTCTAACAAAAAGTTGTTTCCTGTGGATATTAGAATGTCAGAAAATTCCTTTCATGCAAGAGATACCTCAGTCTTCCTTTGATTATCAGTATCAAACAATGCATAAAATAGAGACATATTTTTTGCAATGATATTCATCACCATCATAGAGAATGTTTAATGTAGCAACCAAATAGGGATTCCGTATTGATGGTTAAGTAATCAAGATTCTCCCTTTTGTAGATGTCATTGTTCTGATTAGCCTTATGGTACGGAACTACTCAGTAAGATCCATAGCCAAACAAAAGAGACCCAACACTCCACAAAGGAAAAACCGCCAGTATAGGATAAAGAATATCTTTCTCCCAGATTGTAGCTTGTCATTGGATATTGGTCTAGGAATCTTCTTAAAAGAAGATTAAAAAGAATTAAAAGAATTAATTAAAAGAATGATCTTAAGAGATCAAACTTGAGGAACAGTTTTGCACCACAGTTGAAAAGGCAGAGAAACACAGGGTGGGATACTTTTGAGAAATATTACTATGTTTTCAGTGGTTTCAAGTTGCATAATGAAATAAAAATCCTTATATTATTTGAACTTCAGAATAGTTTTGTGAAGTATTACAGATATAATTATCTCCATTTTGCAGATGAGAAAACTGAGATTCATAGCGTGAAAACTCGAAGCCAAATCTATCTACAGACTCCAAATTCAGAACTCTTTCTGATACATCCTCCTTGCTTTTCTTGGAAATTCTTGAGGGCAGGAGCACTCTTTTAGAAGTATTTTATTTGCTCAACTGTGGTAACCACATAGTAGGCACCACATAAATGTTTGTTGTTTGATTGATTAAATTATTATAAATAGAACTGGAATGCATTTGTTAATAGTGTTTCCTTGTATATGAACAGTGCCCCAAGAGTTTTCTTTAGCTAGAAAACATACCATGTCATTATATAGCATATAATTATTTAAAACCACAAATTCAAAATTATATACTTTAAAAATAAGTGCTTTTCCTATAATGCCAAAACTTTATTCTTTACTCTTTGACTTTTGCCTAGTTAAAAGAACAAACAGCATATTTTTCATTTTGATTATAAATGTTTAATTTCAAAATATTTGAAATATTCTTTTTTATGAGTATACATCTTTTGCAAAAATAGGACTTATTCAAATTCTAGATAAGACTTTTTCATGGTCAAAAAGTTGAATACTGTGTTTTAAAAATCTAAATTAATCATATTTTTCTTTAATAGGACTGCTGTTTAAGTGATTTTGTTTTTTCAGGAAATTATTGAAACTAGCTTGATATTGCCACATTTGAACAGTTGGTGGCTCCAATGCTTTGCAACTACTGGGTAAGTCTGATGGTTAAACAAAAGAACTTCTTTTTGGATACATTAAATTAGGAAGAAAATCTCATTTGGGAGAGTGCATTGGACATTGTCAGCAATTAAACATTAACTTTGAGGTAAAAATTAAAAATAAACTTGTGCTAAACATATGAATTTATATATAGATTGTATAGAAATACTATTCACAGAAAAAATTTTAACATAAAAAGAAGTTACAAAATGCCCTCACTTTATATGAAAGATAAACTATATTAAAGTTGTCTTTACATTTTTATAAAGCAAACTCAGTTAAATGAAATCTATTTTTATGTCAGTTTTTTTTTTTTTTTTGGTAAAAACCTGTTTCCATGGGGCAAGACTTTTAAGATACTTAGTAAGAAAATTTTTGATAAATCCAAGTGTTAAGATTGTGATGAGGTTGTAATAGAGGGTGACAGAAGAGGCTTTGTGGTACAGTAGAAAGAGCTGCAGATTTGGAGTAGGGATCTGAATTCAAAGCCTGGTTCTATAATTTGCTCTGTCACCAACCACTCACTACTTAACTGACTTTGGAAATATTAACTTCATCTCTCCAAGGCTGTTGACTCCTTGGCTCCTCTATAAACTGGAGGAGTTAGATTAGATGATAGCTGATGTCCCTTCTAAATCTATGATCTTAATGATTGCTTCTGAAGTACTTTTAAAATTTAGGGTTACTTTTCTGTTTGAAAATTTCCTTGTCCAGTAAGTGTTTCCTCATGACCTTTAGGGAGGCAGCCCACAGACATTTCTTCCATACTTGGGAATTCCCTAGAATTCCCTGAAGATTCCTAGAACTCAGCTTCCTCTCTCCTTTTTTCTAGTATGCACAAAATCTGATAGAACAATGCTGCTCCTGTGCTGACATATCCAAGACATGGAAGTTATAGTGTTTGTCCTGTGGGTAAGTCTCTTAAGACATCTTCTATGCATTCATGCCATGTGGGAAGAAGAAATAACTGGATAAAAAGGGAACTATTAGGGGAAAGAAAGAGAGAGAAGTTATTCAGCAGAACCAATTATAAATGATAAAAGATCCACAAATAAATATAATTGCTGGTGTCTCTCTCCCATTGTGCTGAAGGTATGCGATATTGACATAGAATGCGTTTGATAGGCAGGCTCTAGTTTTTGGAGGTATAGAAGGTGATTGCTTTGTAAAATAGATGATGAAAATGCTTATTGCTTTAATTTCTTACTATTTATACCTTTCTTCTTTTTTAAATAAGTGTCCTTTGCTCTACTTTTAGATCACATGTTTTATTTAGATTTGAGTAAATATTCAGGTAACTAAGAGCTGGGCTTGGAATCAGGAAGACTTTTGAGTTTAAATCCAGCCTCAAATGCTTACTAGGTATGTGAACTTAGGCAGGTTACTTAAACTGTGTTTTTATAAACTAGTATAGAGAGAAATGGCAAACCATTCTAGTATATTTGCCGAGAAAGTCCCATGTACAGTATGGCCCATGGGTTCAAGAAGAATTGAACATGACTGAATGGCTCAACAACAAACAAGAAGATACTTAGAGAAATAGGCAGTTAGAGTACTAGACCAGGAACCAGAAAGACTTTGTTTTAAATCTGGTCTCAGACATATATTGTGTGACTCTTGGATAATTTACTTAACCTATGCTTGCTTCAGTTTCATCATCTGTAAAATGAAAATAATAATAACACTTACCTCCCAGGATTGTTGTGAAGATAAAATATGATAGTATTTGCAATACACTTTGTAAAACTTAAAGTATTACATAAAATGCTAGTTATTATAATGATTATTATTGTTATTACTGATTGAGTTGGATTATTCCTCCTTGAGTATTATGGAAGTGGGAATAACCAGTAGGGAACTGTGTTAGGTAAACCTGACTGCAATACTATATGTGTGTGTATATTTATATCTACATCTATCTAAACATATAACATATGTGTATGTGGTATATAATACATACATACATTCATACATATATTTATACATACATACTATATATATATATATATATACATATATATATATATATATATATATAATATATATATATATATTTCATTAGTATGAAGAACATTCCTCCCTCTATGCAAATAAGCAATTAATCTGTAACTTATTGTCCAAAAAAATTATTTTGGTATCTGAGAATTTAAGTGACTAGCTGACTGACACACAGTTTCTATGTGTCAAAAACAGAACTTGATTTCAAATCTTTCTGTTTCTATAGCTAGTTTATTATAGGCTATTTTGTTATGCCTCTTACTCTATAAAATAAAACTTGATTAAAATGCAAACTCTACCAGATTGAAAAAAAAACTTTTTTCTATTATAATATAGATAAGTTCAGAGGAAATCATTCCTAATTTAAATAGATAGCCTAAAATACATATAGTTTTAGGTCACTCTTTTTCAGGCTGAAGGATTAGTTTAGCAGAATATAGGGAAAAAATTGTGAGAGATCATGGAGACTAGAGGTCTGAGCAGCTGGTTGTTAACAGGTGGTTGTTAGAGCAAATGGAGTGAATTGGACTCTTTTCCTTTCTGGCTCTTTCCCCAGGAATTGTATCCTTCTCAATTTGCAAGATCAGCTTCAAGGCCAAGAGAAAAACAGTGTGTGCCTATTTTTATAATGGAGGGGATAAATTCATTAAAAAGGTTTTTTTTTTTTGTGTGTGTGTGTGTGTGTGTGTGTGTGTGTGTGTGTGTGTGTTTGTTTTTTTTTTACTTCCAGTAGCATTCAAAGCTTCATATTGAGATATTACTAACTCTCAAAGAGGTCATGAGATTAAAAAAAATGAGAATAACCATTATAGGATATGGTCTTGACAAGCTGATTCTACCTGGTTACTTAACTTCATGGAATATCTGAATATTCTTTTATCCCTAATATGGAAAAGGCTTTAGTTTGAAAAATGTAAAACAGGTTCACATTTGGAAAAAAAAAAAAAAAAGGATCAAGCAAGCACATCTGGTAAAAACAAGCCAGATTCTACTTCATAGATAACTATCCAGGGAGAAAAAGGAAACAAAAGGCTACATGCCAGTAATGATTCCAAATAGTACTACTAGAAAGATATTTCAGCATAATGATTAGCAGCTGGAATTTTCAACTGGCAAGTACATACCATCTGTGGCCACAGCTGTTAGATCTACTTCTGGACAAAGGAAATCAGGGAAACTAAAACAAACCAATCTAGATACAAGGAAAAAGAAAAAAGAGAAATTGTTTAAGGTGTTATGCTAAATTAATAAGGATTATAAACACTAAAAAAATGGCCTTTCATTTTCACAAAATCTTTCATTTCATCAAAAAAATGTCCTTTCATTTTTACAAAAAGAATTTGAGAGTTGGAAGGGACTTCAGCAGCTATGTAGTCCAACCCATAATCAAAGAAGTTCCCATTATAACATTTTCAATACATGATTGTCTGGTCTCTGATTGAAGACCTATGAGGAAAGAAAACAAGAACACCTCTTAAAGCAAGCCATTCCACATTTGGATAGCTGTAATTATTATGTAGTTTTCCTGACATCAAACTTAAATCTGCCTCTTTGTATCACTCTGCTCCTAGTTCTGCCTCTGGGGGCAAGCAGAATGGTACCCTTTACATTAAGAGGTTTCAAATATTCATCACAACTCTTACCCCTCCCAACAATTCTTTTTTCTGGGCTAAGTGCTCCCAGTTTCTTCAACTAATTGATCCTTCTATGTCATGAACTCAAAGTTCATTACTATTCTGATTGCCTTGCTCTAGACATATCCCAGGTTATCAATCTTACTTGAATTCTGATGGCAAGAACTGAATATCGATATCTGACAAGGGCAGAATCTAGTGAGATTAATATCTTCTTAATCTGAAAAGCTAGATCTCTCAAGCCTAAAATCAAATTTGCTTTTTTCACCTTAATAAATTAAACATTTATTAAAGGCTTACCACATGCCAGGAATACAAAAAAAAAAGAGATAAAAGTCAGTCCCTGCCCTTAAAAAGCTTACAACATAATTTTTTGGCTAAATTTTTACATTAATACCTTCTCCTCATCTTACAGTCTTCCCAAATCTTTCTCATAATGGTTTCTGTCTCTATATATTTTCCCTATCTTACATTTGTGGAGATAATATTTATACCTAAATATAAGATTTTACATTTGATTTTATTAGTTTCAGCTCAGTGCTCTGAATGATTCTTTTGGATTCTTACTCTATTATCCAATATGTTAGCTATTCCTCCCATTGTTGTATCAACTGCAGATTGGATAAGGATACCATCTATCTATGTCTTAATCCAAGTCATTGATGAATTGTTAAACATCATTAGATTAAGTACATATATCTGGCATCTTATTGCAGACATGTCACATTGACAGTGGAAAATGAACTATTTTAAAAGTTTGATCATCCAATCATTCCTGCATACTGATCATATAATGTTGTCTAACATATATCTACCTTCAGTCAGTCAATTGATATTTATTATGTGTCCACAATATGTCTAGGAGACTCCATTTTGAAATGTCTAATAGGCAGTTGGAGTTTTGAGTGAGGTGAGAAGTTAATGTTGGATAAGTAGACCTGGGAATCATCAGCTTAAAGATAATAATTGGATCCTTGGAAACTGATGACATCACCAAACCAAATCGTATAGAGGGGGAAAAGAAAGCCCAAGAAAGAGCCTTGTAGGAAGCCCACATTTAGCAGACATGATCTGGAAGAAGATTCATCAATGAAGACTGAGAAGGGGTGGTCAGAGAGGTAGGAATAAAATCACTAGAAAAGAATATTAGGGAAACTTGGAAGAGAAGAGCAGAGAGAAGTGGGTGTTCAGCACTTTCAGAGGCTACAGAGAAGCCATCTTTGAGTGATACATACTGCCAGCTATTATGATTATTAAAGGACACTGACTATATTTAGAGTTGGGAAATCCTGTAAAAATTCATGTAAGATACTAATTAGTAGGCCATTGCAGTTGTTTAGGTAAAAGTGAATTAGAATGGTGGCACTGTGGGTAAGGAGAAGATGAGAGAGAGAACATGGAGATATAAATGATAAAATTTGGTATCTCCTTGGATATATAGGATAAGTGAAGGTGAAAAATGGGACAGAATAGGGAAATGCTGAAGAGAATGGCCTTGTGGGGAAAGGAAGATGCGAGGCAGATTATAATATGCTCTTTTTTACTGCTTCTCAGAGTTTCATTCTCTATCACCCAAAATAATAACAAAATCTGGAGGGGAATGGACAAAGTGCTTTCACAACTGTGATTAAAAGGAGAGAAAATTAAAGGGGATTGAGCAATGGAAGTCCCTGAGGAATTTAATAAATTTATCAGGAGGTAAACGTTTATTTGTAATCTTTGTCTATGACTTTCCTCACTGTTAAAAGGACAAAAGGGAGTTCTTCAATGATTTTAAAAAATGAAAGGCACAATACAGGGAGCTGCTATTTTGTACTTATTTGGACTGCTGAGGAAATATTGGTTGCTGCAGTAGATAGGGACACTGTGATCCAGGGACCACACCATTTTAGTGTTTGTGATAGGAAATGGCAGACATACATTGAGACTTATGGACATCGATATCAAAGATTTAAGAGTTAGGATATATAACATTGAATGGCCTGACATGGAAAACAGTAATTGAATAAAAAAGATTGAAAATTCTCAAGAAAAAAAATCCTGGTATTGTAACCCCAAATGACCCTATTGAAGAAAAAAAGAGGTAAGTGACTTATGAAAACAATATGGCTACCCAGCATGATTATGTATGCTAGCTATATCTGGCCTCTTTATCTAGCTAAGGAGAAGAATCATACAACTAGAGACAGCGTATCTGATGAATGTTCATGGGTGCTGCACCTGAGTACAAAGACAATCTGAGAAATCCTGTCTCATGTCTAATGAGTCTTGTCTAATGACAAAGTTTATTATTTGAGTATTTATTTATTTATTATTAGAGTATTCAAAGATACTCTTTGATGGATCTGTTTGCCCCCATACTGACATATTTACAAAAGATCTCTTTTGTCTGTGTATATTTTGATAGAAAACAGCAAAGACCTGCAGCCTATTCAACTTTTTTTTTCTATATAGAAATGACCTATTGTGGTATGCTGATAAATGTTTAACAACTGGCTCTCTGGAGAAATTTTTGCATGATACAATTTTTAATTGGTCTAAATTATTAATATTTTCTTCATCACTTTCTTAAGTCTAGTCAATCAACAAAACAATAAAACGTGCACTGATATGTAATATTTGTTGATTTTGGAGGAGTTAATGTTCACATTGAAAATTTACCAATTGAGTTTCTAGAGCTCAGATGTGGGAGCTAGTTTTAGCAATACTGGCTTTTAGGAACTATCATATATTGGCTTGATTTTCCTACAGACAAAGATGAAGGCACAACAGGTATCAGTGAAAAGGAAAAGGAATTCAAATTTTAAAAGTGTGTATATTAGTAACAAAAACAAGGGAAGATAAAAATTAGACTGAAAAATTTCTGAAAGAAGAATGTCAGGGAAGCCAAAACCCCACATAAGCCTGTGAATTTGAAAGATATTGAAAAAATGGTTTGAAAGAGAATATTGAGTTTGATAAAAGAAAAAAAAAATTTAAGATCTTGTTTGGGATGAATGAGATAATGATAATGGCCTATCAGAGAGATTCCCCTTTTTTCTGTCACTATTTCAATAGTTATGATAGTGGGACTACTATCTCTAGTGCCTACCATCTTAATCTTTACATTGATCATATAAGAAAGTAGTAAAATTCAACTTCTCTGAGACAAGTAAATTGAATTATGGGCAGCCTTCCCCCCGCCCTCCCATTCATTTTTCTTGAGATCTAGGTTTTATGAAAAATGGTTGAACCTAAATAAATGCATACAAATCTTGTACTGAATACAGTTTTGAAGATATTTAGATAGGGAATTCAGATTTTTAGTACATCTCAAAAAAGGGAAAGTTTAATAGAATGGTAATATCTTGGATTATACAGACACACATATGTATATATACACTTTATAAATTCTGACAGACCCTGACTAGAAGATGTTAAAAATAAGGCTGTTAAAATAAGTTTGGTTAACAACTGTTGCCCAGACTAGAAGAATCCAAGAAAATTTTGATCAAGATTGTGGTGAAATCACCAAATGTTAGGAAATATCTGCATTAGATATTTTATAATAAAGTCAAATGGTTCAGGGCCTCTTTTTGAGAGGGGCACTTGGCTTGACAGTTCATTCAATCTATATATAAGAAAGAAATTCAGAAATCCATATAATAAAGAACTTGATGCTTCTGTTTCCTAATAGTCCTTCTTTTCTTTTTCAATTTGAATAAACATATTCCAAAGTTGCATTTTATAGAAAGCATCCTATTCATATATATTTATTTATTTATTAAATCTGACCTTAGTGGGATCTCCTTTCAGTCTGTTAATTCACCCTTAGGGAGTGGTTTTGTATTAAAACCTCAAAGGAACTATATTTATTAGCTGTGATGTTTATGAGGTATCTATATCAGTTGTGACAACCCAAATAGAAACTAGGGAGAAGGAAGGATTCCTGCAAGCAGGAATCCTTCCTGCAGGTTGTTTATTGATTTAGAAATGACATATTAGCATTAGCTATGTTCCATTTTGTTTAATTTATTTTGCTAAGTATTTTCCATTAATATTTTAATCTGATGCCCTAGGGTCCTGTGTTTGATACCTTTAATCTAGATGAAAAAAATAAAATAGCAAGAATCAATGTATTGAATTTGAATGGCAGAAAATGAGGGCAATGATATATATATATATATATATATTCCTCTCCCACATGATGACTGGCATGCCTACATCTCACTGTCTAGTTTTTGTTTTTGTTTCTGCTAATCTGGATAACCATGCCTCCTAGGGTAAAACTCTCAGGTCCTATTGCTATGGTACTCCCCCTACCCTAATCCCTTTAGTACCCTACTTTTCCTCTAACTTTTGTAGGGTTAACATGGGACCCTGGATTAACTCCACACACTCATGTTTAAAAGTCCTCTTCATCACCATTGCCATTATATCACTGACACTGGCATCCTGCCTTCCATCAACGGTCTTTGTTCATAACTATGTGAAAAGCTATAGCTTCATTGAGAAGAAACTAACGATCTACTCAGTGTAAATAAAATGCCAGAAGAAACTCAAAATAATCTTTAATCAAGATTATGGTGAAATCATCTAAGAACTAGGAAGGCTATTTATTATTCATAAAAGCATTTAGTGATAAAGTCAATTGTTAATGGCCCCTTTTTGAAGAGGGGCACTGGATCCTGATACTTGATACTCTTTTTAATGAGCCCATGTATGATGTCCCTATCATTAACAAGCCTTCCTCTTGCATTTTGAATAAACTTATTATAAATTCTCATTTTTATAGAAAGTATTCTAGTTATATTTGCAATAAATTCTCTCAAATAAGGTTGCTTCTATTGTATCTTTCAAGGATTCTTCTATAATTTTAGGATATAGATTTGGAAAAACTTTATTAGAAAAGAGACTATTACTTTATGCTAAATCAAAAGCTTTTTTTTTTATAGCCAACAACAACAAAAAATAAGCATAGTAGAATATTGTGTTTTCAACATTTTTTCAGTCATTTGTGTGATGGTAAGGATGTGGCTTACTGTGTAAAATTACTTATGAAAAAGCCTTTCTATTCCTTACTCCTCCTGTAATCCATTATGTCTTGGATGTACGTTTATTATTCTCATAAATGTTTTATATGGATGAGAAAGTAGGCACAGATATTGGTAGTTGATGATGTTTTCCTGTAGACTTTTTGTGGGCATTACTAGGATCCAAGATGTTTTCATCCCTATTTTTGTTATATTCTCCTCCTTCATAAAATTTAAGAATTAATCCTTTCATAACAATGAATTTCCTAATTCTATAATTCAATAATCCCTATCAAGAAAACCTGATAATAATTTTCCAGTAGTATATAGAGGAGTACTACTTAATCCCCTTATAAGCACATGGTTCAGAAGATTCAAAGATTGAATAGGCTTATTTACAAATCAAAGAAATAGAACTTATATCAGGGCTCATGGAAATTAGAAACGTCTATGGACTATCTTTTCCCAGAAGCATCTATTTTTGTTAGATAATGGTAAATTTATTGCAATATAGGAACAAATGTTTTCTAATGCTTGCATTTAGGGAGATAAATAAAAGGTGACTACTCAAGAGGGACCCTAGGTTCTGTCTATAACTTTTACATTAAGGTTATACACTATTGTACAAAAGCAGGAAACTGTCTTAGATGAGTAAATCGTACAGGTCCATATTTCCATTACTCTATGCTCCACTTAAGATATGATTGGCTGGCCTCAAAAATAAATACTATACCTGGGACAGTAAATAGTATACTGGAGAAAACATATATATATATATATATATATATCACATACACATAAATATATATGTATATTATGGAGAGAGAGATGCACTTTTCTCATTTTTCTTCTCTAACTTCTTTATCTTGAAGTATAACAAATGTGTTTGTGCTTGACAATACATTGTAGGGAACTTTCCTTTGCCATTGAAAACTTTGGACCCGACAAACAGTCCTATGATATTGCTCCTTATTTGGAATTAGACTACATTCTGTGACCAATATATCAAGGCACAAAAGAAAGAGAACTGGCTTTAGAATCAAAAAGAACTATGTTTAATCCCTACCTTTGACATATACTTTCTGTGTGATCCTGAGCCAGTGAATTTAATCCCACTTGAGTAGACATCAGTCTCAACTCACCCCCAGTTTCCCAGGAAGGAAGCAGAAGACACACAAAAAAATCCCAGAGAAATAGGAAGTAATTTGTACCTCCAGAAATTCTGTCTCTACTTGGGGGACTCTTTCTTTAGGACTGGGAACCTTCAGAGATCCTAGCATTAGATTCTCCAAAACTAATAGTAGAAAAGATATTAATTTACATTGGTAAAAGAAATTCCTCTACAGAACTTCCCTGAACCAATGAAGTCACAGACCCAGTTCCTATTTCCCTCTTCTGTGAACATATTTATAGTCTTGCTTCTGATTCTCTAATACTGGTCACAATCTTTTAAAAATGGCATATCATCTTGATTTACTTACTGAATTTAAGATTTCATAGGTTAGAAATAGAATTTAGAGATTAAAAACTCTTTATAACTAAATTATTTTACATGTAAGTTATATTCTAAGAATATTTAAGAAGTTTCCATTAATATTAAATTAAAATACAGATATTTAGCATGATACTTTCCCTTATTTTACTGTTATTAACATTTTTTTGCCTATATTTTTCACCAGAAGTAGACTACCACATTTGAGCATCTCTAACATTTTGAGAGACTTATAATTCAAAACTTTATTGGGCCTTGGAAATAGTATTTTTGGGTATATAACAAAAGAGAAACAAACAGTTTTATCCTTGCAAAAAATGGTACATGTGCTTATTGGATACACAGGATTAAAATGTATATTTATGACCTGGAAAGAATTTTACTTTAAAATGAAGATGCCAATCTATCAGGTAACTGATTTAGTATTTTTCAGTATGGTGGAGAATAAAAGTCTCATGAGTCTTTGCAGAAGGAATTTTAGCTTCAATAAAAAATCCTAGCAAAACATGAATATGATAAAATATTTATAAGAAAGGAAATATAAGGGAGTCATGACTACTTTCCAGGGACATATTTGAGTTTGTGGCCTGAAGCAAATTGGAATATAATTGGAAAATATTTACAAAAAAATGACAATAAAACAAAACACAAATAATAGTATATTTTAAAATACAATCAAGTCCAAATTTCTATGTGGGCCACTGTAAATATAAGGGAAAATGGGGTGATAAAAGTATATTATTTGTATTAATTCCAGGGATTAAATGGTATGACTAGTGCTAGCCAAGTGGAGGTGCTGTTCCCTTCTAGAAGACAGAATAGTGAAGTGGTCTTGGTGAGGAGAGCCAACTCTTTTCTCAATGTTCACTTTTCTCCACTCTTGAAGGGAATAACACCCCTATTTGGCTACCATCAGTCTCAACTCACCTCAGTTTCCCAGGAAAGAAAAAGAAAACATATACAGAGAAATAGGATGTAATTTGTCTAAAAATTCAGTCTCTACTTGGGGGACTCTTTTTTTAGGAGTGGGGAACCTTCAGAGTTCCTAGCACTGAATTCTAAATGATATGATATAAATTTTGGCAAATCATTAACCCTACATGGATCTCTAGTCCTATTACCAGATGGAATATATTCAGGAATTGACTGGTTTTCCTCATAATTACTTCACAGTTTCCTTGGTTTAAGAGAACTTACAGAGGTCTTCTAAGTCAGGGATGTCAATATGCTGTCTAAAACTTTTCCAAGTGAAGATTTTAGGAATCATTTTGGGTTCTAGCTCAATTTCATATTATATATAAAGAAATTTAAACTCAAATAGATTAAGTGACTTGGCCAGATCACAGAGGGAGCAAGTGACAGAGTTGGGAGTCTTACTCTAAAACCATTATTCTTTCTTCTACACAAGGGAGTTTCCCCTCCCCCCCCCACACCTATGACTGGCAGTATCTGTGGTAGTTTGATATCAACGAGTTTAATGACTGAAACCCTTAATGACCCTTGTGAAGAAATGTGGCCACTCCAGCATCCCTCAACAAGTATATCATATGGATAGGTTTCATTATTGGACTAACTTTCTCTAATGGAAGATTAAGGGGGGAACTTTCTTCCTTAGATCATAATACAAGACTTCTTTTTTTTTTTTTTTACCATTCATATCTATAATACCCATTTCAACTGTAATACAGGAAATAAGATATTTTAAATGACAGAAACTATTTTACTACATGTATAAATGTATCAGAATATAAAGTGTATACAAAAAAATGTAGTCACAATCATATAATCTCACATTGATAACTTGTCTTAAAACATTGTTATTTTATTCTAGGACCTTCCTCTTTAATTTCCAAATGGGATGGCACCTCATAAAACCTGATATGATGAGTCAATGTAGTTCCTTGCTATTCATCCTTACTTTCTGAACTCTAGCTCAAGACTAGGACCTTTGCTTCTTCAACATTCTTAGTTAGTATAAAAATATTTTTTTCTTTTCTGTATTCCACTGATGTAATGACCACGTATTTAAAATCAGCCGGAGTCAGGAATTCAGGTTAAGGGAAAAATCTTCAATCTTTATTGAAGTGAAGAGGTGAAAAAAGATTGCGATAGCAATATGGGCAGCTGCGACAGGAAGCCAGCTAGCAGAGAGAGACCTGAGCTGAAAAGCCATCGCAATCACCATCCCCAAAATGCTCCCAGTCTCTCCTTCCCCTTCCCTGCCTCCACCCACCAAAATCGTCATTTCCTATACAACACATCAGTACTTGCACAAAGAGTGGGCGGGGGTCATTCTTTCTCCAAGCTTATATATTAATAGATTATGGTCCAATTACTATTTAGCCTCATGTGCTTGGGACCTCAGTGCATCAACTCAAGCCTCAGCCCATTACACACTGATATACTGAACTCTCAGTTTTATTTTCTTGGAGCTTCCCATCTCTCATTCAGAGTCATCTTAGCTTTCCACTGATTTATTTACTGTTTGTTAATTTAAGATTTGAGGGGAAGGTTATATTTTATTCTATATCTTCTCACCCCTGAACTGCTATAACACTATTTAATTTTTAGCCAATAACATGATAAGAAGTACTTTTGAACCCAATGAGTATTTGTGTATGTGTATTTTGTGTAAACTTTTCGACAAAAACTTCAAAGAAACCAAATGTTTTTAACTGACTTATTTATGTAGCCTCTTAAATGCAAATGTAGGGAATTTACTTCACTTGGACACCAACTGGAAAGTATATTGGCTTTGAGCATAAGAGTGACTGACATCAAATTTATAGATGAGGAAGATTAGACTGACTATATTGTAAAGGAGAGATAGGGATGAGGAATCGGAAGTAGAGGCAGGAAGATCTACCTGCTAGGATGCTATTGCCATAGTACATGTTAAGTGATGATGATTAATATTCAAGAGTGGTGATAGTAAAAATATAAAAGACAAGATGGGGATGGAAGAGATATGGATGTAAAATGGACATAATTTGGTAGTAAATGCAGGAAGAATAGAATATTATATAGTTTGAAGCAGCGAGTGGATAAGTGGTGGTACCACTGACAGAAATAATGCAGTCAAAAGGTAGGAAAATTTAGCAGGAAAGATAATAAAATATAATTTTTGGAATGATGCATTTAAGATGACAGTAGGAAATTCAAGTGAAGGTTTCATATGAACAATAGGAAATGTGGATCTGAAGTTGAGGAGAAAGGTCAGGGTTAGAAACAAGGATTAATAAATCATCTGTAAGATGGTATTATTTAAAGCCATGATATTGAGACAGATTGTTAAGGAAGAAAGAGAGGGGGAAAGAAAAAAAAATAAATGAAGGTTCAAGCATGAGTGATGGGGTGAATGACCACTGACAATGACAAAGGAGTGAATTAATGGGATGATATCTAAGTGAAATGTTTAGCAGAAAGTTGAAGATACAAGAGAAATGGGACAGGACTGGAATGAGAATTGAGGAAGTAAAATCAGCATAGAAGTTTAAAGCCTCTTCCTCATAATTATAATCAATTCACATTTATATATGTAGCACCTATCCAACTGAATGCCCCATCCTCTTTCTGGGCAATAGAGTTTTTGCTCCAGAAAACTGAGAGGGAAATATCAATGGGATAAGAAGAGACATCGTTGTAGGAGTGGGGTGCCTCACTAAAAAAAGGAAAGTAAGAGGTTTAATTTCTCTAAGGACTGCTATGGGTTCTATACCATGTAAATGAGATGGATAAGGCAAGAATCAGTTGAAATCCTTATTCTGTTACAACAAAGGTGAGATCAAGAAAAATATCAGTCCTAAGAAAATCTTTTTGCTCCAAGTTGGAGAAGAATCTCTGAGTCTTTGCCTGGTGACAAGTACTTTGAGATTCATGAGTCAGATATTGAATTTTGAACTGTAATGTACTGTCTTTCCTTCTTTGCTCAAAAGCAACTAGGTGACGACAGTGGATAGAAGAATTGGTCTGGAATCAGGAAGATCCAAATTGAAATGTGGCCTTAGACACTAGTTAATGGATTTTAAGAAAGTCATTTAACCTCTACTTGCCTCAGTTTCCTCACTTGTGAAATAATATTTCCCTTCCAACGTTTTTGTGAGAATAAAATAAGATCATATTATTAAAGAATTTATCATAATGGTATCTGGTACATAGTAAATATTTAATAAGTCTTTCCTTTCTTCCCTGAAATTACTAAAATTCCTAGATTCAAAGCAACTTCTATACTATCTGAGAACTTTCAGGATCAATGTGAAGGGTTTGCTAGATGTTTTACTATGAATTGTTCATTGCTTTTATTGCAGGCATGCTAAAAATAAGATTTAAAATATCCACAGTAGAATTTTTGTAAGTAATTGACAGTGTCTCTATGACTGTGACATCTGTGGAGGGAAAACTAGTCAGATGTGTTTGCTAGAAGCACCACTCTACTTTCTCTAATCCCATTGACCTCATCTGTTTTTGGAGCTACCCAGGTATGTGAAGGATGAAGAACCCAGGTGAGCCAAGTCTAGAGAGTGACATAGAACCATCATTACTCCCTGAGCTCATTGCTCCAACTGAAGTAGTCTGAAGATAATCTCCCTGGCTGCATCTTAGATTGCCTCTGTACTCAGTTATATCTTGAACTGCCCTCAACAGTAGCTTTTCTTGATCGACCCTTTCCACCCTTGGGTGTCTAATTTTTGGTTTCACAACCTTGTGTGAGTTAAATTGTGACTGTTATAAACAACAGCAACAAACTGTTGGCACTTATCACTTGATGCCAAATCCAGAGCACATTCTTCTTTGCCAAAAGTGTGTAAATAAAGAAAAACAGAATGTTGAGGATTGAACTTTGAATCTGGTCATACATTAGGTTCAAGAAGAGGGAGAGAAACTGTCAGAGGAAAGCTAGAGGGCTAGGGAAAGCAGATTCACTACTATCATGATAGCCAAGAGAAGAGAGACTTTCAAGATGGGGAGAGTGGTCAATAGTATCAAATGTAGCAAACTGGTAAAGGAGATCAGAAGAGAGTTTAAAAGCCCATGAAAATTTTAAAATCAAAAGGTCATTTGTGACTTTCAAATAAGCTTTTCTGATAATGTATCTTTAAGTCAATTGGCTGGTGATTAAAGAGGAAGTTAGTGGTGAAGAAATGAAAGCAGTGAGTGCATCATGGGTTAGTGAGAAGCTTGGCAATGAAAGGAGAGAAATAGAATATTGGATAAGAGGAACAACAGAGGAATTATCTGAAGTAGGGGAGATTTATTAAAGAGTTTTCGTCCTGGTGGCAAAAAGATGGTTCTCTTATAAACTTGGTATGTTCAGAGTTGGTTCATGTGGATTAAGAAATTATTATTTTCTCCCCTTCTCTATCATAAGCCCTGGCATAGAATCCTAGCTCAGGAAGAAAATTCATGAATGGAAAAATGGAAAGAGTCTTGAGAGTCTTTGTTTGGGAATGTGGGCTGATTGTAAACAAATAAGGAGAATTGAACTGATTGTTAATTATATTAGAACTGCATTTGTAAAGTATTATCATAACTAGGGAGGGTTATCATTAGGGCTTGTATACAGATCTTATAAATAAATAGCAAGGATGAAACAGATTATAAAAGACATCTTTAGATGAAAAAATTAAAGATCAATTATGACAACAATGTAGGGAGTTTCTGGTAGTACTTCCTTTTCATTAATCAAGGATAATTATCAATTATAAGGTATAATCATTAGTAGAGTCTTTATACTTTTCATCTTGAAAAATTGATGATAATTGGTCTCCATATTTAACTCCAAGTGTTCACTACACTGAAGGAGGAGTGATTAATTTTTTTAAAGAGTTTCCTCCTTGTCTATGACCTTGGAGGACTCACTAAACATTTGTTAATCTCAGTCTCAGACACTCAGACACAAAAGTGCATTTTGTTTACTTTCTCTGATTAAAAAAAAGGAAGAGTAATTAAGGTGTTTTAAATTTCATAAAACCATAAAAAATTTTAGACTGGAAAGGACCAAAGAGGTCATTTTTCCCCTCACTAAGAAACACACATTTACAAATAAGAAAAATGATATTTATGAAACAGGGGCAGTTCTCATCTGTTCTCATGAAATATTATTGCCTTTTTTTCTTGAGTAAATTATTTTTAATTTTTATTATTTTTATAATAGCTTTTTATTTTTCAAAATACATGATGCAAAGATAGATACTTTTCAACATCCACCCTTGAAAAACCTTGTGCTCCATATTTTTCTTTTTATTCCCACCTCTCCCTCTCTTAGATAGAAAGTAATTCAATACAGGTTAAACATATGCCATTCTTCTAAACATATTTCCACATTTATCATGATGCACAATAAAGATCAGGTGAAAAGGAAAAAAAATGAGAGGAAAAAAAACAAGCAAACAAACAACAAAAATGAAAATAATATGTTGTGATCTACACTCAATTCCAATAATCCTTTCTCTGGATGCAAATGGCTGTCTCCATTACAAATCTATTGGAAATGGCCTGTATGACCTCATTGTTTAGAGGAGCCAAGAACACCACAATTGATCATCATATAATCTTGATGCTGTGTACAATGTTCTCTTGGTTCTACTCATTTCACTTAGCATCAGTTCATGTAACTTTCTCTAGACCTTTCTGAATCATATTATTGATCATTTTGTAATGCTGGAGAAATGAGGCAGGAGAGAGATTAGAGAGTTTTTTTATATTTTATTAATGGGAGAGTATAATTGACTGGACAGGACTCTCGTCTCAAATTATCCAATCAGACAGAAAAAAAGATATACTGGGACCAAGGAATCCATGTTGGTCCCAGGGCTGGAGGAGACTGTCATCTCAAAGAATCCAGTGGACAGTATCCAGCATACAGCCTCCAGCAATGAATGGGAGAACCCCAACTTCTTAAATACCTTTTCTCTAAACAAAGGAAGGGGTAAGAAGCGCAGGAAAACTTCTGTCAGGATGGGGGAGGCCATAAGTTCTAAAAACCCAGAGACAGGATGTCTGAATACACAGAGATAAATGTTAATGAGATATCCTGGAATATTTTAGAGGGATATTGTAAATTCTTGAGGATAGAAAAGAATCAAGAGGTCTACTCTCTTGTTTGTCTTGCTAATTTATAATCTTAGAGCAAATAGTCCTCAGTCTTAATGGCCCAAAGCGGGCTTTACAACTAAGGAGACTGAGACAGAACAATTAAAGAAACTGAGACAAGGGAAACTAGTGCAGGGAAACCGAGTCAGGACAGTTAAAGAGAACTGTGGCATAACAATTTTTTATAGAACAATAATATTCCATTATATTCATTTACCATAACTTTTTCAGCCATTCCCCAACTGATGAGCATCAGGAAACTCAGTTTCCAGTTCCTTGTCACTACAAAAATGGTTGTTATAAACATTTTTGCACATGTGGCTTCTTTTCCCTTTTTTATGATGTCTTTGAGATATAGACCCAGTAGAGAGTTCTGGATCAAGGGGTATGCAGAGTTTGATAGTCCTTTGGGCATAATTTCAAATGTTCTCCAGAGTGGTTGGATCATTTCACAACTCCAGCAGCAATGAATAAATGTCCCAGTTTTCCCACATCCCATCCAATATTTATCATTATCTTTTCCTGTCATCTTAGCCAATCTGAAGTGTTACCTCAGAGTTGTCTTAATTTGCATTTCTCTAATCAATAGAGATTTAGAAGGTTTTTTCATATGATTAGAAATGGCTTTAAAATCTTCATCGGAAAATTGTTTGTTCATATTCTTTGACCATTCATCAATTGAAGAATGGCTTATATTCTTATAAATATGAATAAATTCTCTAAATATTTTAAAAATGAAGCCTTTATTAGAACCCTTGGATGTAAAATTCCCATCAACCCCTGGTTTTCTGCTTCTCTTCTAATCTTGGCTGCATTGGTTTTGTTTCAATAAGACCTTTTAAATTTAATATAATCAAAATTATTCATTCTGCATTTTGTAGTGTTCTCTGGTTCTTCTTTGGCTATAAATTCCTTCCTTTTCCACAAGTCTGAGAGGTAAACTATCCCTTATTCTCCTAATTTGCTTCTAGCATCACCCTTTATGTTTAAATCATGAACCCATTTTGACCTTATTTTGGTATAGGGGATTAGGTTTTGCTCAATGCCTAGTTTCTGCCATACTATTTTACAATTTTCTCAGAAATTTTTGTCAAATAGTTAATTCTTATTCCAGAAGCTGGAATTTTGGGGGTCATCATAGATTACAATAGTCATTGACTACTGTGTCTTATGAATCTGACCTAATCCACTGATCCACTATTCTGTTTCTTATCCAACACCCAAATGGTTTTGATGATGGATGCTTTGTAATATAGTTTTAGTTCTGGTACAGATCGACCACCTTTGTTTGCATTTTTTTTATTGATTCCTTTGAAATTCTTGAACTTTTGCTTTTCCAGATAAACTTTATTATTTTTTCTAGTTCTATAAAGTAATTTCTTAGCAGTTTGATTGGAATGGCACTGAATAAGTAGATTAATTTAGGTACAATTGTCATTTTTGTTATGTTAGCTTGGCCTACCCATGAGAACTTGACATGCTTCCATTTATTTAGTTCTAACTTTATTTGTATGCAAAGTATTTGTAATTGTGTTCATATAGTTCCTGACTTTGTCTTGACAAGTATACTCCCAAATATTTTATGTTATTTGAAATGGAATTTGTCTTTGTATCTCTTGCTGCTGGATTTTGTTCTAACATACAGAGATGCTGATGATTTATGTGGATTTATTTTGTATCCTGAAAAGTTGCTAAAGTTGTTAATTGTTTCTAGTAGCTTTTTTGTTGATTCTCTAAATAAGCCATAGTATCATCTGCAAAAAGTGATAATTTTGTTTCTTCATTATCTATTCTAATTCTTTCTATTTCTTTTTCTTTTCTGTTGCTAAAGCTAACGTTTCTGATACAATATTGAATAGTAATAGTGACTGAGTTCAAATCTGGCCTCAGACATTTAACACTTCCTAGCAGTGTGACCCTGGACAAGTCATTTGACCCCAATTGCCTCAGAAAAACAAGAATAGTATTGGTGATAGTGGGCAATCTTGTTTCATCCCTGGTCTTATTGGGAATGCTTCTAGTTTATCCCCATTACATTTGATGCTTGCTGATGGTTTTAAATATATATTAAATATCATTTTAAGGAAAACTCCATTTATTTATATGTTCTCTAGTGGTTTTTTAATAGGAATGGGTGCTATATTTTATCAAATGTTTTTTCTCCATCTATTAATATAATCATGATTTCTGTTAGTTTGATTATTGATATAATCCATTATATTAATAGTTTTCTAGAAATTGAATCAGTCCTGCATTCCTGGTATAAATTCTGTTTGTTCATAATATGTTATCCTAGCGATAAGTTGTAATTTCTATGCTGATATTCTATTTAAAATTTTTGCATCAATATTCATTGGAGAAATTGATCCGTAATTTTCTTTCTCTGTTTTGACCCTATCTGGTTTAGGTATCAGCATTATATCTGTGTCATAAAAGGAATTCATTAGAACTCCACTATTTTTCTCTTGAATAAATTCTTAATACCAAATTGATTTGTCATCATTTATCTTTTAAAATCGAGAATATGAAGCTAAAATCAGTATAACTGGCTTTTTTTTTAATAGTTAGCTGTTGAGTCAATGGTAAAAGAAACCGTTCCCAAAGTTATCTTCTTGTTCTCAATAAAATTATTACTCTTCTTGAATATACCAATATCTTTTGAATTTTATATCTATAGTTAAAGGATTATTATAATAATTATTATTACTTATATTGAAAGGAAAATGATTTAACTCTTAATAAGAAATTTAAAAACCTGAACCAGCCCTCTTTATCTTACTTGCTATAATATAATGAGGAAATATCATACAAGATTAATGAATCTTACCATTTTACTGCCAAAGAACATAATAATATAATGTATGTGTATGTTGAAACTACAAAAATGGAACTTTATACTTTTAACTCTTTGTTGATTTCTTGATTCAACATGATATGTGATGTTTGAAGATGTTGAACTTTTAAATACTAGATAATCAATTTTTGGCTGCTCCTCCTTTTTTCAAGTTAAAAATCAAAATAATTGCTTCATGCTTATTAAATGAACAAAAATGGTCAAAAGTGACAAAATACAGTATTAACTGGATTTTGCATTGTTAATGGAATTGTAATTACTTTTGTTGAATTATAAGTATATCCCTTTCAAAAATAGGAATTTTGGTAAGTATAAAGCAATTGCTATAAATAAAAATATTTTAAATAAATTTTGATAAATATGGGTGATAAATTATATTCATAAAACTTTTTCCCCTTTAAATAATGGCTCTAAATTTCACTGAAGAGACTTTGTTGTTTTCCTAGGTTCCATGCAATTAGTATAATGCCAAACTCAAATTGTATCATCTTTAGAAAAGACATTTTTGGAACCTTATACAGGATACTTTTTTGAACAACAGGAGATATTTTTGGGAGCTTATATCTTTTTGTTTAAACCTAATTTAATGTGGATACTCAGGGGACTTGAAAAAAGTAATCATTGTAGTGGTAATAGTATTTCTCTTGCATAATTCTAAGTATCTGTGAGAGATGATTTATCTGAAAATCTTCATTGCTAAATTTTGCTCTAAGTGAAATACTTTTAAAAATGAATAATAGGGGCAGCTAGGTGGAGCAGTGGATAGAGCACTAGCCCTGGAATCAGGAGAACTTGAGTTCAAACCCAAGCCCCACTTAATACTTACTAGCTGTGGGACCCTGGACAAGTGACTTAACCTCAATTGCCTAAATCTCCCTCCAAAAGAACAATAATCACAGCAGAATCTTATACTTGTGTGTGCCCTCAAGGAGTTTACAATCTAATGGAAGAAGCAACAAAGAAAAGAAAACTGAAAGGGCTGGGGTTGGGGAGGGGTAGGGATGGGAAGGTGGACTGGAGGACAGAAAAGAAGATACATGAAAGAAAAGTCGAGAGGAGTATAGCAGTATAGGAAATGATGAGATAGCTAGCCTGGGTGCTTTTTACAAGCTCCATCTTCTCCAGTCAGAATGAGTGACCCCTGGGTAAGAGATTGGGCATCTGCTACATCAAATTGCCTGTAGAAAGCTTGTGTTTTTTTCAAAGGATATCCTTTTTGCCTGAGTGTACTGTTCTCATAAGGGCCTCATTGAAATCCATAATAATCAGAAAACGATTCGATTCCTCTAAGCCTCCTCAATATTCAAAGTGTACATGTTAATTGCCATTAAATTATTCCATGAACATTTGTATATATGATATAAATATAAATATATATTATATATAATGTAGTTTTGACAAGCTCTGTAGATTTTAGTACTAGAATTGGATAGTGGAAGACCAGGCTGTAATTGTGCCTAGAAATTTTCTCAGAAATACCAATTTGCTCACTGATTATAAAAGAGAATCTCTTTTTAATTATCACTTAATCAAACATTTGTTCAGGGTTTATTATGTGCCAAACACTGGACTAGGCATTGGAGACATAAACACAAAGGTAACACTGACCCTAACACAATGGAGCTTTTATTCTACCAGGAAAGAAAATACAGGATATATACAGAATGAATAATAAATAATAAGTTAGGAAGCACTAAAAAAAAAAGAATTATTCAGAAAAGACCTTTTGAAGGAGATGGCACTTCACATGGTTCTTGAAGACAAGAGTCTTTAAGAGGCAGAAAGTAGGTAGAAGAGTATTCCAAGCATGGGAGTATTCCTAAGAAAAAGGAGATGGAAGATAGAATGCTACTTATAGAGAAAAGCCAGTAGGACAGTTTGCATACATATGTCCTACATGATGGGAACAATATGTAATCAATCTAGAAAGATAGGTTAGAATCAATTGCAAAGGACTTCATATACTAAAAATAAAGGAGCTTACATTTTGAGATAATGGGAACCCAATGAAACTTCTTGAATGTATGTGGGATCATAGGACTATAAATCTAGAGTTGCAAGGGATTTTAGAAACTATTTTATCCAACCCTCTTATTTTACAAATCAGGAAATTGAGGTAAAGAGGTCAAGAGTCTTGCCCAAGAACACATAAGGAGAGGCAAAATTAGAATTTGAACCTAGAATCCATTTGAACTCAGCCCCATAACTCCAAATTCAACTTTTGTGAGATTTTTCTATTACCAGTATCTTTCTCATGATTCCTAATGGCTGTCAATCTTGAAATCCCATGATCTCAGAAGAATTAAAGTTATGAGTAATTCAAAGGATCATATTGTGAATATGAGTAATGTTTTTTAAGCTAGGTATCCCTTATAAGGTTTTAGTTGAGGATTTGTGTAACTAGAAAAGTAGATGAGTAGATCATGTTCTTGTTGTTCAATCATGTCCAGATCTTTGCGATCTAATTTGAGGTTTTTCTCGGCAAAGATACTGGAGTGATTCATCATTTCCTTCTCCAGCTCATTATATAAGTGATAAGACTGAAGCAAATAGGATCAAGTGAGTGTTTATGCAACTATAGCAAATAAGTGTTTATGAGTTGATTCCAAGCCTAGTATTTTATCCACTGTACCACTAAGCTGTCCTCAGATCATATTGTGAGAATGAAATAACCTAAGAGGTAAATCATTAGCCTGAATATACTAAGATAAAGATATTATAGAGTAGTTAGGTGGTAAATAGAGTTCCAGGCCTAGAGTCAGGAAGACATTTTCTTGAGATCAAATCTGCCCCCAGATACTTACTAGCCGTATGATTCTGGGCAAGTCATCTAACCCTGTGTACATCAGTTTCTTCATCTGTAAAATTAGCTAGAAAAGGAAATACAAAGTCACTCCAGTATTTTTGCCAAGAAAATCCCAAATGGGGGTCATGAAAAGCAAGAAATGATTGAAAAATGATTGAACAACATCAAATGTATTAGATCCAAAAACAAAAAACAACAGGGGAAGAATTCTAACATGTTGGATATATTCTTTGTGGAGGATTTATGGAAAACCAGCGGCAAGAGTGGAGAAGTAGAGGGGGTTTTATGATTTTTATTAGCCACAGAAATAAAATAATCCATTTTTTAAAAGTATAAAAGGAAAAGTAATGACTAGCTTTATTTGAACTCTGACAAACATAATTTAATGAAAGAAGAAAAAACAATTACTTAAACCATACCTGTAGCTCTTAAATTAATTGGCAATGCAAATGTATGTGAATAGAAATATATTTCCTAAAGTATTGACATATATAATTAAGCAATTTTCTTTGCTAGGAAATTATTTTCATCATTTAAGCATGCTTTGTGTGATATTGAAAATAAATCTTGTAGGGTTAATTGGTGCCAGAAATTATAGTTACAATTTAAAGTGAGAAATGTTTGTGATATATTTCATTGTACTATATTATACTGACACTTTATTAAATCACAACTTTAGTAATTTAAATAATTTTTTTATTGTTTAGTCATTTCAGTTATCTGACTCTTTTTAGCTCCAATTAAGGATTTTCTTGGCAAAGATATTGAAACGATATTTTCTTCTTCAGCTCATTTTACACATTTAACTAGTTTTACTTATAGCAGTTGGGAAGTACCCTCTCATTCAAGAATTCCTCTCTAGATTTCCAATGTATTTGTGCTTATATTAATAGCTCACTTTATCCTGCAATTTAAGAAAACTATGCTATTTCTGATGCAATTTCAAAGGCAACTTTCCTTGGAAGTTTCCCCATTCCCTTTCCTCCACAAGAAATATCCATTTATTAATAGATAAAATACACTTGTAAACCTTTTATTTTGCATGGCACAATCCTTTATAAGTTTATTTGGCTAAAGACCAAAGAAGCATCCCACAAGCAAGGTCATGACCAATCAAAGGAAAGAAAAAATTTCAAAGTGGAGATCTAGAAGTGGGGAATACCTGTTTCTTCTCACCAATTAAAATTCTGAGTAAATCCTCCAAAGGAAAGATTGAAAAGCTTGGGAGGAGAGATAGCACCACAGAAGAAAGCCTACAAGGATCGAGATAGTTCAATTAAGTCTTGTTGTTTCCATTCATGTATATTCCATCTGCTTTAGCATGTGACTAGACAAGCCTTGAGGAGTCTTAATATTATGCAACAAGAGGCAAAAGCTTGGTTTCTTCGCTAGTTTTTCTACCAGTTGTGGAAATTGTATCCTCATATGTACCCCTAAAGAAAAATGGATATGAGGATACTAAACTGATTAGTGCTCATTGTAAAGGGCTGAAACTCTGAGTAGGTGCACTTGGACAACCAAGCACTTAAAGCTAATTACTTATTGGACAATACTCTATTAGCATATGCTTGGAAAATGGGCTGCCCCACTATTCTGTGCTGGCTCCATCTGTTGGTATATACAGAGAATTTTAGGGGGGATTAGAGGGTGGAGTAAGACAAACCAGAGTTACTTTTGGGTGGGAGACAGGTGTGGAGATTCCTGTGTCCATTCCCTTAACTTCTACCCCTAAAGACCAAGGACTTTTGCTTACCCTGACTCCAGCTGATTCTAAGGTATCTAGAGTGCTAACTAACTCTGTCTTCACAGCTTACCTGTTGCCCAGGTGCTATGTCATGTAGTTACTAGATTCCTGTTTCCCCAGAACAACATTGCATTACTGTTTCCTTAGCATTTACAAGTAGAGAAAGAGAGCATGAATTAAAGTCAGAGGACCTAGGTTTCAGTCTTTATTATTCAATTAGTGTCTTTGGGACAAGCATGACTTCTTTGCACCTGTTCATTCATCTCTAAAATGAAGGTGCTGGTTTAGATGATCTTTCATCTTGAAACTAAGGTCTTAGTCTTCAGTTCAATATTATCAAAGAAGCTAAAGAGGTAAACTTTAAAATTCTGGTAGTATCTATGAGCCTCATTTTGAGAAAAGTGTATTAAAAAACTACTCTAAATATATGTTAAAGGCATGATTATTTTCACCACAGAAGAATTAGTGTTCATTCTTCCATTTGGTTTTTGATTTTATTTCTGAGTTCATATCTACATAATTTATTTATAAATGTTTATAAGTTGTTTGATTCTTCAATGACTTTTAAAAATAGTAGAATTCCCCCACCCATACACACACACTTTTTTTTTTTTATATACTGAAGCAAATGGCATTAAATGACTTGCCCAGGGTCACACAGCTAGGAAGTATTAAGTGTCTGAGACCAGATTTGAATTCAGATCTTCCTGACTTCAAGCTAATTCTCTATCCATTTAGCTGCCCCAATTCCTTTGTTTTTTATAACCCAGTCAGTCAGTCAATAAATATTTATTAAGATTTTACTATATGCCACTTTACTGTGCTAAATAATGGAAATACACAGGAAGACAAAAGAAAGTCCCTGACTTTAAGGAACTTATATTTTAATGGAGTTAATACTGAATTTAGCTTCCCTGTTCTCACATGTTTTTTTTATTGTAAAATAAATTTGATACTGGGTCTATGACTGTATAATCATTTTGCAACATTAAAAACAACTTTTTATATTTGAAATTTTCAATTAATATCTTGCTTTGTTCATCATATTATTGATTCCCTGAGATTAGGATCCACAGAATTCTTTTTGCCCCCAATACAGTGCCTAGTCAATGCTCAAGAAAGTGTCTTTAGTTTGATTTATTCATTTTTTTGGAGCTGGCACATTTAACATTATTCTGCCAACAGCCAAGGTAGTGTAGTGGCTAGAGTATTGGATCCAGAATTAGGAGTCTTAAGTTTGGATCTTATCTCAGATATCCCTAGCAATGTGGTCATAGGCATTCCATGTAACCCTTCAGCATCCTCAGTTTCTTCATCTCTAAAATGGGAATGTAATAATACTTGTATGATCTATTTCAAAGAATCATTGCAAATAAAATGTTTTGTAAATGTTAAAGTGCTGTATAAATTTGAATTTTTGTTATCATTAATAACTTCTCCATTTTTTCTTGTAGATTTTTCCATAACAAAATTATTTTGAGGATTTGACTGATCAATTCTCCCATATAAAGAAGGGAGAGGAAATTAGTATTATATTAATTTTGAAATAATAATAGTTATATTAATTTTAAAATAATATAGTAAGTAAAATTATTTGGATTAAAACTTTTAAGTATAATTTAAAAGTAATAATAAAAATATGTTTGTTCATTAAATTGATGTAACTTTGTTTTTTGTTCATTTTTTCTTATGCTCAGATTTCTGGTTCTTTCATTGGTTGGTGTGTATATAAAGTAGATGGGAAGTCAGAGTGTTTGGTAAGGAAGGGTATTTCTGGTAGATGATATAAGGCCAGGAATTTGATTTTACATTGGTGTTTCTACTTCTTCCATTTCAAACTGGGCTGATGGGAAAAAAAAAAGAGCATTCAAGTGATCAGGTCAACAAATTGATGTCAACAGAATAAGCATTATTATTCTCTCTGGAAATGTATATTTTAACCAAAGCCCTGCAATGGCTTATAAACATATACTACCACTGAAGCTAAAAGTGCTGTCTTTGATATTGAATGAAAAACCAATATCCCTTCCACCTGTGGCCATTAAAAGTCCCATGGCACTTTAGTAAGAGTTAAAGATATTAATCTATGTTCCTGGCAAGTTTCCGAACTTGAACTAGAGGCCTTCTGAAACTCAAATTCCCTTTAAGTGGTATGCATTTTTTACATCTTACATTGTGCTTTTAAACAGTTATATTTCATTCCATTACTATTAGCTTCAGATGGTATTGAATGAAGAGAAACTTATTATGTGCGTTTTTATACATAAATATATATGCATAAACACACACATACATATGAAATTAATAACATAAATGTTTGGATATTTGGTCTGATCTATAGAAGTATTTTTTTTGAGGAGTTTAGACTGTGAAAATGGCTTCTACACCTCCAATTTATGATCTTAGAAAACTGCTTGCTTCAGTGACTTGCTCATGGATATACAGCTAGCATATGTGAGAGGCAGTACTTGAATTCATGTGTTCCCTGACTCAGCGTTACATCATACTATCAAAAAAAACCCTTTTATACCTATACATATCTATTTATCTATACACACATATAAATATATTGAATATACCTATATACATGCATATAATATATTTAGTAAATAAACTTTTTATCTCTTTTTACCTCAATTATATTCTCTTTTGAAAAGGGGGAACTTCTGTTAAGAACAAATGAGTCATAAATTGAAATAATCTAGCCAGATTTCAAAGTAAAATATGATAATTAAGGATTATTAGAAGTATGACAATTCAATTCAAGAAGTTTTTATTAAGTACTTATTAGTACCAGGCATATTGCTCAATGGTGCGATAAAAAGACAAAAAAATGAAATAGGTCATTTGACCCAAACAGCTTTCATTCTACTGGAATATACAATATGAATTAAGATGAATAAACACAGTCTATACAAAGACAACTTCCACACAATGAGTTGACAAATCATTGGATTTCTGTAAACTTTTGATTCCTCATATGTAAAATGACTTCTAAGACTCCTTCCAACTCAAAATTTGCTTCTAGAGTGTAATCTCTTCTGTTGGCTAAGTTTAAATGTCAATTTTGCCATAAACTTCTTCCCTTTCTTCCCCCCACAGATCTTAATCTGATCTCAAATTATTTTATAGTCATACATGTGATTCCATTCCATTGTCTTCTCCAGCAGTTTGTCACTTCTATCATTCCTACTTTCTTATCATTAATCTTTATCTAATGGTTGTTTTCTTACTGCCTGTAGACATGTCTATGTCTCCTCATATTCTCAAAAAAATCAACCCCAAATTCTTACTTGATTTGATTATCTCTTCTTCCCAGAGTAAACAGATCAATGAGTCAGTTGTATAGGACTTTTTCTTCCTAGGTAGAGATTGATAATTCAGTGTCTTGTCCCTGCATGAGGTGGTATTGGCAAGAGTTGGAGAAGAGAAATTATCTTCTGTCTCTTCAGGTTCTTCTATCCTTTGATGTCAAGAAAGAAAATAGTATGGTTTCCAACCTCTCTTCAGGCAAGAAAGGAGAAAGAACTCGGAAAAGAAATTGAAATGTATAACTTTAATTATATTTTTATTCTCAGCTTGCTGTAATAGAGTCTTCTGGGAATTTCTGTCTGAGAGAAATCTGAGACTTTTGGCAGAGAAGAGTTACTCTGCTCCCAATGGGAGAATTCCTTATATCTGTATTGTTTGGTAAAAATAATCTTCTATATAGACTTTCTCTTAAGATAAATAACTTTCTTTTTTATTTGCTGTATGTGTTCAATGTGGAATTGTTATTTTATGGAAAGCTAGTTAAGCTTGGGGCATCCCTTTTCCTTTAAGAAGTAAAGATTAGGAGTTTATCTTGAACCCTAAAGTTACATTCCCTAGACCAATAATATTTAAGCTACAGACAGATATAATTCTAGTTCTGCATTTCTTCCCTCTGAGAAAAGAAGAATGGTTAGCTTCTGGCCCAACCTCCTATTTCCTTTCATAACAAAAACTAAAGTCTCTATTGGGGGTGGGGTGTGGGAAGGAGATGCAAGGGAATAGACACATTTTTATCTACCAACAAATCATACACTCTTGGACATTCCACATTACACTATCAATCTATATTTTTTCCTCTTTGGGCTAAAATCTTTGAGAAGGCACCAATTAGTATCTCCACTTCATTTCTTCTCCCTCTCTTCTTAATGCTCTCCAGTCTAACTTCCGAACTCATCACTTAACTGAAACAGTTTTTAAGTTACAATTATCTATTGCTAATCTAATTTTTTGAATCTTTATCCTTCTTCACTTCTCTGCATATTCTCACTTTCCTTTCCTTAATATTCTTTTCTTCAGATCTTTGTGACAGTGTTCTCTCCTTTTACCTATCTTCTTTCTCAGTCTCCTTTGTTGGATATTTATACAGGTCATATCTGTTAATTATGGGTATCCTCTAAGACTCTATCCTGAGTCCTTTTATTTTCTCTATTATTTCTCTTGGTGTTCTCAGTAGCTTCTATGGATTCAATGATCATCTCTTTGCAAATGCTTCTCAGATCTAATTATCCAGCACTAACCTCTCTTTTGAGAGAGTCTTGCATTTTTAGTTTAAGCTGGATGCCTTATAGACATCTTAAACTCAGCATGTCCAAAGTGGAATTTATTATATTTTCTCAAATACTCTTTCTTCTTCCTAGCTTCCCTATTAGTACTATCAAGACCACCATCCTTGTAGTCACCTATATTCACAACTGATATCCACAACTGCTTATTCTTTCTCACTCATTCTCTAACATTCAATCTATTGTCAAATCCTGTCAATTCAACCTTTCCAACAAATCACCATTACACTATCATCATCTTGGTACAAGCCTTCATTAATTCACATCTGAATTATTGCTATAGCTTCTGGTTGGACTTCTTACCTCAAGTCTCTTATCCCATTCTAATTCAGTCTCCACTCAGTTGTCAAGGTGATCATTCTGAATCATGTTTGACTATGTCACCCTTCTGTGACAAAGAACTTCAGTGATTTCCTATTACTTCCAGGATTAAAAATAAAAATTCTACATTTGGCTTTTAAAGTCCTTCATAACTTACCTTTTCAGTTTTCTTATACCTTACTCTCTACTCCATGTAGTCATCCTCCTTGATGTTTTTGTTGAAAATACCTATACTGTACTTTTTCATAGGCTACTTCCAGTGCCAATTTCCTTCCTCATATCTGCCTTCTGGCTTTCTTCAAATCAAAAAAAAAATTTCACCTCCAAGAAATCTTTCCTGTTTCCACTGAATGTTAATTATACCTCTGAGATCACCTCAATATTTATACATAATTGTTTGCATGTAGGTCTCCCTCATTAGATTGTAAACTCCTTGAGGGCAGTTACTGTTTTTGCTTTTCTTTTTATCTTTGGTATGTTTTAAAAGGTCTAACACATAAGAGACTTGATAAACAAAGACATCTTGACAATTCTTATTCCACTTAAGTGTTCTTTTTTTTGGGGGGGGAGGGGGGAGTAAGGGATGGTATAAACCTGTGGTTTCATAGATGCAGGGAGTATCCAATTATTAAATTCCTTTAACCATTACAGCTCAGCAATTATTTTGCAAGTTTTAGTTTTTAATTTTAGTTGCCTGGGAGCCTAAGAGATGAAGAATGGTCACACAGATAGTAATTGTCAGAGGCTCTTGAACTCAAATCTTATCTATCGTGAAGCTAGCTTTCTTTCTTTTAAATTAGTATTATATTTACTATATTTGTGTTCATCCCATCACTCATATTGAATTGCAAGTATTTTTTAAATCAGTTTTAATTTCTTTTTTAAATTTTTAAAGAACTTTTTATTTACAAGTTATATGTATGGGTAATTTTACAGCATTAACAATTGCCAAACCTTTTGTTCCAATTTTTCCCCTCCTTTCCCCCACACCCTCCCCTAGATGATAGGCTGACCAGTAGATGTTAAATATATTAAAGTATAAATTAGATACACAATAAGTATATATGACCAAACCGTTATTTTGTTGTACAAAAGGAATCAGACTCTGAAATATTGTACAATTAGCCTATGAAGGAAATCCAAAATGCAGGCAGGCAAAAATATAGGGATTGGGAATTCAATGTAATGATTCTTAGTCATCTCCCAGAGTTCTTTTGTTGGGCGTAACTGGTTCAGTTCATTACTGCTCCATTGGAATTGATTTGGTTCATCTCAATGCTGAAGATAGCCAGGTCCATCAGAATTGATCATCATATAGTATTGTTGTTGAAATATATAATGACCTCCTGGTCCTGCTCGTTTCACTCAGCATCAGTTCATGTAAGTCTCTCCAGGACTTTCTGAAATCATCCTGTTGGTCATTTCTTACCGAACAATAATATTCCATAATATTCATATACCACAATTTATTCAGCCATTCTCCAATTGATGGGCATCTACTCAGTTTCCACTTTCTGGACACTACAAAGAGGGCTGCCACAAACACTCATGCACATACAGATCCCTTTCCCTTCTTTATGATCTCTTTGAGATATAAGCCCAGTAGTAACACTGCTGGATCAAAGGGTATGCACAGTGTGATAACTTTTTGAGTATAGTTCCAAATTGCTCTCCAGAATGGTTGGATGTATTCACAATTCCACCAACAATGTATTAGTGTCCCTGTTTTCCTACATCCCCTCCAATATTCCGCACCATCTTTCCCTGTCCTTCTAGCCAGTCTGACAGATGTGTAGTGGTATCTGAGTTGTCTTAATTTGGAATTTCAAGTATTTTGAGGACACACAGAGTTTTATTAGTTTTATGTTCCCTATAGGCACTTAAGAGACTTGTTGACTTGAGAATTCTTATTCCAGCATTATAGTCTACTTAGTGGTCTTTTTTTTCCCCATGGGGGAAGGAAATAAGGAAATATGAACTTGTGGTTTCATAGATGTGGGGAGTATTAAATTATTAAATTCCTTTAATCATTGCAACTCAGCAACTAGGTTGGTTGAAAAAATAGTTAATTATTGCCACTTTAGAAGTCTTTCAGAATACTATAACTTTTTTTTTTTAATACTGGAATTGTAGACAGTTATCTAATCCAATTTCATTATTTTACAGTTGAGGAAACTGAGCCTTAAAGGGATGGATAATATGCTCAAGGTCATACAGTGAATGTGTCTAATCCCAGCACTGGGATTAGAATCCTGGTCTTCTCATTCCAAATTCAGTGCTTTTTTGTTACATCTTCATTGAAATAGTATTCACTTCAAAGAAAAAAAAATTCCTATTATAATAGCAGTGAGTACTTTTTAAAAGTGTATTCTCATCCACCCAAACATAAAAATTATAATATATGTGATTTTAAAAATCACTAGCAAGGTACGACTATTAAGTATAAACTACTGCAGACTGTTTTCTTGGGGACAGATCCCATCACAGTAAACTTGAACTGAATTCCAATGGAACGAAAATCTTTATAAATGAAGAAAAAATCTCTTCGCTCTGGGAGCCGTGTTTGATATCTCTTTAGGAGTCTCTCTTTTGCAGATCTTTTCAATAAAATGCTTTTTTGTTCATTTGTTTCCACTGTGAGGATCCTTTTTGAGGTTTTCCCCTTGCTGGGTGGGGGGTGGGAGGTGGAGAAAGGGGCAGCTCTGACCAGACATATTATGATGTCACAGACAGGGGTGGGCTTAGATACTAAACAATATGTTGGGGTTGGGGAAGCTGGACTGGGTTGGGGGTGGGTGTTGGGTGAGTGAGAGTGAAAGGGGCGGGGTTTCTCTACCCGAAATAGGCGGGCCCGGGTTTCAGGTTTGCAGCTGGAAGCTGAGCCAGTGGCTTTAAGAGAGTGGAGGTGCAGAAGCTACGGCTGTTGCAGCTGCCGCAGCAGCGGTGACCACAGATACTCTCCCAGCCCCCAAGCAAATAAATGCAAACTCGTTTCCGCTGTGTGGTAGAGAACAGATAAAGTCCTAGCTGGCTGCTTCGGCCTCGGCAGCCATCCCAAGCAGGCAAAAGACTCTCAGGTGAAATCATTGAATGAATCTCCTTCCACCCTTCTCACGAGTTTCCTTAAAGATTCTCGGATTCCTCTTTTTCCCTATCCTAGACGTATTTTTCAGGGGCTGCACTAGGTGGGTAAAGCAGGTGAGCCCGAAAGGGTAGTGGCGGATAGTGTTCTTTTCCTGGGAAAAGCCGGGGCGCCTGCGATCTTGCTCCTGTTGCTGGAATCGCGATGGAAAGAGGACCTGTCTTGCGTCTGGACTTTCTCCTGCTCATCCTTTTGGTCCTTTCTCCCGGTGCGAGAGGCGACGATTTGCAAAGCTGCGAAGAAGTTCGGAAACTTTTCCAGTTGCGGCATCTGGGACTTGTCAAAGGATTGCCGGAAACCCCTCGGGCAGGTAAGGAGCGAGATTGGGGATGACGGTGAGTAGCCTCAAGATGCGGGAGCAGTTAGGATTGCGGGTGCAATTGGGAGCTGGCCGTGTAGGAAGATTTCGTTTGCCTGTCAAGAGGCGTCCCGGGACTGCCTCAGTAGCTGCTCAAACCCCCATCCCACTCCCTCCTCTTATAACAAGTCCTTCTTAGGAAGAGGGCTGATGCAGGTGCCCGAAATTGGAGACCCTCGTGAAACTCTGCCTAGGTTTATGTGCAAGAATCCGGAGCCAGGCTCCGATGTGCCAGGTGCTTATGCAGCTTCTTCGGACGGAATATGTATCCTTTTGCTCCCTGAACCTTGGCGACAACTACACTTGTGCCTGCTAGGTGATTATTTGGGGCTCTGTCTCCGAGTACACGGGAACTATGCCTTGGATGCTCTAACGCAGCGGATCGCAAATCGATAGGCAGGCAGCTGGCGGGAGGAAAGCACTGGATCCAGAGCGCCTGTATATTGTGCGCCCTGTTGGAGAGGCTTACTGCTTGGAATTGAGATGAAATTTCGCCTGCGTCTCCCTCCCTGCATCCTTTCTGTGTCTAAGAGGCAGGGCCAGTCTCTTCGGTGCTTTCTGTTTTAGATAGAGAAAATGAGATTCATTCTCTTTCAAACTTAAATATTTAAATCACGCCGACCCCTGCCCTGTTCTGAAGAGTCTTGTAAGAGAAAGGGTTAAGGATAACTGGCATAAACCGAAATCTGGATTCAGATTCAAGTCAGTGGAACACACTGGTCCTGGACTGTTAGTTGCCCCACTTAAGGTTGTATTGCTAGTTTAAATTCACAGTGATTGTCTGCTAGCATTACTCTGGAAGCTACCGAGTAGTTTCTAAAGGCGCGATTTTTTTTTTTTTAATGTAGTACATTATTCCATATTGAATAAGTAGTTGGGGGCGGGGGAAGTGAGAGGAGTAAACCTGAGACTATTATCAATTTCTAACATACTTGGTGTGAAGTTCCTCTGTCTTCAGGTTTATGTTTTGTGGGGGTCATTCACAGGTGGCCTAGAAACACCAGTGCAATAAGTCTTATTGGTGGTGTGAAGAACAAGCTCCTGGCATTTACATGGATCATGCATTCCTTTGGCTATGTCCAAAAGGCTAAGATAAAAAGAGTGTAAAATAATATTGAGTAAAGGACTTTTAGAAAGATGCTTCAAATCTAAAAACCCCTGTTGGAATTTTCAGATGTTTATAAATGATATCTGTGACCTTGAGTTTTACTTTGCTTATGTAGAATGGTTGATGCTTGGTTACTCTCATCTTGGGTTTGTGACACATTGTAGCCCTGAAAGCAAACTAGGTCATTTGGGGCTATATAGAGACCTAGTCAAGGTAATTTAGTTGGCTTTTTCTGGACCACCTGTCAAGTGCAAGAATCCCTACTACTTCTCTTCTCTTCTAGATCCAGCACTCAACACCATTCTTTACTGCTCCTTTGCTTTTTCAGTTTTAATATCCTCAAATTAGTCCTCAAAATAGGAAATTCTTCCAGTAACTATTTTTCTTTTGTCTTTTAGTTATTGATAAACACAGAGGTGTCATAGCTAAAGTAAACTTGTCACATCAATAGGTTTTGGGGAAAAACAAAACAAAACACCCCCAAACAAAAACAAAAACAAAAAACCCAAAACAAGACTCAAACCAGGGTGGTTCCAAGTCCTTGAGGAGGAGTGACCATTGTATACCAGCCTTTTCAAACCTCTATTCCTCCACACACTTTGGACCTCTTGTGAATCACAAGAAATTTGAAAATTAAGTTCTGGAAATAGTCTGAGAGTTCTTCTGATAAATGCACAAGAGTGTAGCTATTATCTAAAACATCTATGGTCCATTATGTGTGATACTAGGCAAGTTACTTAATCCTACTTGCTTTAGCTTCCTCATCTGTAAAATGAGCTGGAGAAGTAAATGGCAAACTACTCCAGCATCATTGTCAAGAAAACCCCAAATGGGGTCAGAAAGAATTAGACTTGACCTAACAACAGAGAACTGATACTTTACAGTAGAAGGAATGTTATCCAGTTGTGAGTACCTATGCAAATCAACTTATGAAATAAATACAAGTGAAATACTAAAATTGTGGTGTTATCACTTGAATAATCATCATTCCTTAATTTCTAAAGTTCTTGAAAATTGCCAAGAGGTCTTGCTAGTAGTATAGCAACTTTCTTTTTCACATATTGCTATGTTCCATTTCTGTATAACTGACTCATTTAGCTTTGAGTTAAGGTGAAAAAGAAGCATAGCACTCACTTAGCTAGCTGGGCAAAGTGCCACTTCACTCTTCTCAGGACTAATGGATGTTAAAGAGCAATATGGTTATGATTAAAAGAAATGCTAAACTCCTTTTGGCATTTGCCTTACAGATGAATTCTCATGAGAGTACTGTGCTGAATTAAAATCATGTAACACAAAGCCATAGATGTATGAAGATATTTCAGACATAATTCTGATGGATGATATGGCAAAAAAGCAAAAGAAACATAATTTGTTATTCATCTCAAAAGCAAATGATCAATTTTAATTACTACTATACAAAAAATCTTTTTCTTCATCATTATCTTCATATACGACCCATTTTACTGCAATATATCATTTAGCTCAGTTTGAAAATATTTACTCCTATTTTCTTCAAGAAAACTCTATTCATATTTATTTACAATAAATATATTTTCAAATCAGTTATCCCCCTGTCCACCTAGCAGCAGCTATCATTTTCTTTGCAAATCTGAATTTGCCTGGTTTAAATTAGCTCTGTGTGGTAAGCATTAGGGGTTTATTTTTCTTATTTTAAAAACAGTATAAATAACATAATTCTTAGATTTATCCTCTTGTAAATAAGAACATCTTCAATGCTTCTTAATTCTTAAATTTCTTCTTACAAATAGTTAATTTTTGAGCTATCCTGACTCAAAAAGCCCATCCAATAATCAGACAGCAGGGGGTGCGGAAGAGTTACAAAGTTAAGACTGATTTATAATTGATATGTACAGGTAGTATAAAGCATTTCTCTTATAAAATCTTCCTGAATTTCCAGAATGCTATTAAATAAATTAGGTATGCTTTAAGGGTTGTTTTATTTATTCAATAAAAACCATTGACTGCCTACTGTGTGCAAGGCAATGCATATCAATAGTAATCTATTAGAAAGTCTTTGAAATCATTAGACTGACATGGGCCTATTAGTAGTATTCCTTTCCATTTCCTGGCTCTGATTTTTAAGGCATGCAGTGTTGCTAAAGATTCTCTGTAGAAAGAAGCAATGTGTGAACGTGATTAGAACAGCAGATCTAAGTGCCTCATTTTGATTTCAGGCCTTGAAGAAGAAGTAGTCAAGGTGCCCTTTGCTATTCTATTTACTATTTCAAGAAAAAAAATGCTTATCAAAAGTTTCTTAAAGGTACTGTGGCTTTCTCCATTTTGGGGGGGGATAGAGGAGAAGTGAGATAATTTCACAATAAAATTGTTTACATATATCTATTAATGCTTTGAAAAAAATAAAAGAGGAGGAGATTGCACAGGGAAAAGGAAATTTGTAGAAACTTAAAGGTACATTTGAAGTACATAGAAAAACATATTATGACATTCTTATGTATATTAGCTATAATAGAAAAGATATATAGATACCACTATATGAGTAAAGGGAGCACTAGGTGGAGAAGTGGACAGAATGTGGAGCCTAGAATCAGAAAGAGCCCCCTTTCTGATTCAAATCTGGCCAAAGATACCTTCTAATTCTGTGACTTTGGCCAAGTCACTTAGTCCTGTTTGTTTCAGTTTCTTTATCTGTAAAATGAGCTGGAGATCTTGGAAATGACAAACCTAATCTTTTCCAAGAAAACCCCAAATGAAGTCACAGTAAGACAAGGAGTCACAGAAGTGACAACAAATGAGTGGAGTTTATTGCAGTTATTCATTCTTTAAAAGTGTGTGTGTGTGTGTGTGTGTGTGTGTGTGTGTGTGTGTGTGTGTGTCTGTATGTTCAATTCAGGCCTCTGATTCACTAGTGTGCATCTATAACTTATTGTCTTAGAGTACTGATTGGGATGTTAAGAAGTTGTGACTTGTTCGTGCTCCCAGAGCTAGTGTATATCACGATCCAGATTTGCATCTGTCTTCCTATTTCCAAGTTTGACTCAATTTTCTCTTCCAAGATGTCTTTCAGCCATTTGCCACATATAGGAAAAATACAAAATTTTCTAACTTAACTATTGTAATACCCAAAACACAAAATACTTTCAGGCATGTACAAAAACCTTTCATTCAAGAATGTCAGTCTTTTAATATGGATATGATCTCATGTAAAAAAAATGCTATAAAATGTTTAAAAAATAAACATGAATATATATATATATATATATATATATTTAAATTGGTTTTCTTTATATTTTTAAAATTTATACTGTGATTTTGCTTCTTTATCTATTGAAAAATGTCACTTAGGGATAAGGGTAAAGATTTTCTTTTCATCTTTTACTCTACAATGCCTAGTCAAAAACCTTCCTTATACTGAGTGATCAATACAACCTTGATTCAATTCACTTATGAACTGAATTTGTATTTTATTAATAAAACACTAGAGGAGAAGAGCAGGTCTCTTATGTCCTTTGACAATTAAAAAAGTACTAATTTCCCTGATTATTGACATCCTTTTCCTGGAGACAGTCCTGTTAGGCAAAGGATAATTTAAGATAGTTATAATTAAAAGTAGTTTTCTCCTTACCTTTATGATACAATGTTTACTTGATTTCTCTACTACTTTCTGCTCCTTTATTTTGAATGCCTTCTAATACTATCATAGACCCTCTTCTCTTTATTTTTTTCCCTCTCATCAGTTCCCAGGGGCTCAAGCACTATTTCTATGCAAATAATTCTCAAATCTAAATAATTTGAACTCTCCAGAATTCTAGTTCCCTGTAAAAACAAAGAATCTGCTGGACAGGAGGTTGGGGCTTCATATTTTAATGACAGAACTCCAGCTCTGTGTTCTGGAGAGTACTTTTGAGTCCTCAGGGACATTGTAGGTAATAAAAACACTTTGTGAATTGAATTTGTTGAATTTATAGTATCTTATGCTTGTATAATTAATGACACCTGTTGTTTAATTCTGAGGAAGAACAAGGTGGTATGGAAATGGTATGAGTAATGATAATCCCATATTGCCTTACTTATCATTTTTTTTTCCTGGTACCAGGTACTTAATAATACCTCTTAGAGGGAGCGAAGAAGCAGGGAATGAATGGATAGCAAATCCAAACTGTCCATGGTTTTACAAATTATAACCATTAATTACATTAATGGATAAGGTTATAAAATTAATTCTGTGCAATGATACCTAAAACTGGATAATGTCCAACGACTTGTATAAGAATATATACCTTATGACATTATCAATGGTTCTGAACATTATCCAATTGCAAATGTTAGTGCTAGCCACATAGTTATATAGAGCTATTCTGATCACAGTACCTTCTCTGACATTGTTGCCAGGATCTCTCTACTTTATGTGACAATTTTAGTCTAGGGTAAAAGCAGACGTTGGCCTTTTGATTTTTTTTTTACGTAGTTTTACAAAAACCCTCATGTCAGAATCTTTAATTTGATGAGTATCAAATATGTCTTAAATCTTTGGGAATTTCCTGTTTGACATTCTTCAGTGTGTCATTACCATCTCCACTTAAAAGCACACGATGCATAAAGTTTAGAGAATAATCAGAATTAATCATAAGTCAAAGAATAAAAATAGTTCATATTACTCATATCGGAGGGTACACAAAGTAATTGTTAAGGGAATAAGCATTTATATAGTACCTACTGTGCTCCAGATACCGTGCCAAATACCTTTATACATATTACCTCATTTAATCTTCACAGTAATTCTGTGAGGTTGTTGTTCAGCTGTTTTATTCCTATCTTGACTCTTCGTGATCCCATTTGGAGCCTTTTGGGCAAAGATGTTAGAGTGGTTTGCCATTTCTTCCTCTAGTTCATTATATAGATAAGTTAATTGAGGCAAACAAGGTTAAATGACTTGACCTGAGTCACACAGCTAGTAAATATCTGAGGTTAGATTTTACCTCAGATCTTCCTGACTCCATGCCTGGTGCTCTAACCATCAGTTATCTCTCAAATAATAACTCCTAGTGAGGAATCCTTCTGAGAGGCCTATATATAGCTCAGTCACCTATAGTGTTGCCACTTGTAGAATTCTAACTGGAATAGCTGACATCACTCTTCCACATTGATACTGACCTTCATGGTTTCTGCTCAGTCTATTTAATAATGCATTTTCTGATTTGGTCTGGCAAAAAAGAAAAAAAAAACAAACAAAAAACCTTCAAAATAGTTGAGTATTTTAGGATCATGGCATTATTTAAACCTGAAAGAGTTGGTTTAGAGATCACTTAGACTAATTTTCTCACTTTACAAATGTAGACGTCTAAAGAAGTGAGAAGGTTAGTCCTGGTTGTCAAAGAGGGTGAAAAATGTTATTTCTATTTATACTGGATAAAATTTGTATATTTTGACTCTTATGCTCCCTTTCTCATTCCTGTACCATCACTCTTCCTGACCTCATACTTCAGACTTTGATTATTTTGCTGCACCTTATTTTTCTAAAAGTTACTGAACATAACAGTAATATAACAGTAAAGAAAAGGTAATGTGGTGAATATTTGTTGAGTTTGAAATGGTAAAGGCAGAAACTTGTGGCTGAAGTTTCAGAGAAGCTCATTTTCACCCATGTTTACTATCATTTCAGCTTAACCAGTCTTTCTGTGGTTTGCATTGATTAATATAGCAATTTCTAAAACATTTTTAAGAGGTAAAACTATTAGCAAAATCAGTCATTAGCAAAAGTTTTTTTTTTCCTTAGCAGATGTCTGAGTTGAAGTCTCCCGTCACTATTATGTCCTGCTCCTATGTTAGTTTTTGATTGGAAGAATCATCTAAATTTTCCATCAGACTGAGAGTTTTGTCGTAGCCTTCTCCAGTAATACTTATGTTTCTCTCCCCTTTCTTCTTAACTCAAATTCTCTATTTCATATTTCTCCTCTCGAGTTTATAGATTATATCACACACATACACACACACACACACACACACACACACACACACACTTTTTGACACTACAGTGTGGTGCATTTATCTTTAGAATAAGATATATCCTTAAACATTATGGCAATGATAAGGACTAATTTCATTCCAAAAATATGTGATAAGACTAAGCAATATAAATATCATCTCCTCATTTTAAAATACTGACTCTTTAAAAAAATTACTCTTCCTTTATGCATTGTTATATGGCTATGTGAAGCTCTAAGTGATATTTATGATTGTCTTCCCTTTGACAAACTTTAACAATTGTACTTTTATTTCCTATAAATATAAAGACAAAGCAAAAATAGTTCCTTCCTCGAGGAGCTTATAATCCCCCTTTTTTATTGTCGTCTTTGGAGGATTATTGGACATTTCCAATATTGGTCTTTCTATGTTGTAACTGTCAACCTTCCCACTATTTAATTTTATCATTTTTAATTTTGAAATTTTCTCAGTTCTTTCAAATTTATATTCTGTCTTACAGTAAGTCTTCAGTTTGATATATTTCATTGATTTGTAATTTTATGATGTGGCAATCTCCTCTCCCAACACATTCCATTTCTTCAGTGATACAAAAGAAAGTTACATTATATCCTCCACTGTTTAAGGCTAGCTATTTGGTCAGGAATTTTTTGGACAGGGATAGCCATACAACAAAGAAACATAAAATGTTTCACAGCTTCATGTGGTCCCTTTTTCCATCTACAATGATAGTGATTGATTGGTAGAAAAGGAGACAAAGGATGCTAAGAATCACACAGTGTTTAGATTGAGAATGCCAACAACTTATTTTTTTTAGACAATGTGAAATCTTTGTCTTGTGACTAAAAAGTAGGCATGCTAATGAAGTCACTGTGATACATCCATCTTGATACTTATGCTATAAATGAAAAGAGAAGTCAAAAAGAAGTTGCAACTAATTAGAAGAATAGTTCACAGACATTTTTCCAGAGAGGCAAATCCAGGAATTCATTTTATAGAGCACTGGAAAGTAACAAGGAATATCATTTCATAGGACATTTGATCATCCAATATTTTAGCACTCATTAAGTACTGGCAAAAAAAATGGTACCATGAAAATAATTGCATTTTATGTGCCAACATATATTGCAAAGGATGGTAGATGAATTCTCTAAAGAACTTAATGTAACACTCTGAAGTAAATTAATATATGCTTTAATATTCAGTCTTCAACATAAAGGTAAACATAGGGAAAGGCTGATGAAAAATATGTTGGAAAGCATATAAGGAATAAGACAGAAATAAAAAGCTTGTATCCTATTCTGAAGCCTTACATTCCCATTAATATTGTGTTTTTAAGGAAAAAAATGAGTATATGCACTTGGAAAGTATGAAAAAAAATCTCCCAAGTTAAAATAATTATATTTGAATAATAAATAGCTGGTTACTGACAGATAAGTAATTTTTCAATTGCCAATAGATCAAAATTAATATCAATTAGAAGGAAAATAAAAAACTAAAAATATTTAGCACAACTCAATTAACTCCACTTAACTTATTTAAGAAAGTTGTTGATGTTGAAAAATGAGAATTGGATAAAAGAACTGACATTAGTGTAGACTATTACGATTTCCTAAGGAATTTTAACTTATGTAAATCAACTATCTCAATGAAGAGAATTTTTAAAAACCCTGCCTCATTGAGCCAATATTTTACTTCTTTGACAAGTGGAGCGGATGTCATAGCCAAAAATAACCCTGGATTAGAATGTAAACTTAATTTAAAAAATTTTATAGTGAAGACTGGGGGATTATGAATAAAGTCACTTCAAAATAATAACCTTAGCATTTATATATTTAAGGTTTGAAAAGCACATTACATATTTCATATTTCGTTTGATCCTCACGACCACAATATGATTAAGTGTTATTGTTGTCATCCTCATTTTACATATGAGGAAGTTGAGGGCAGAGATAGATTTAGATAACCTTTCTTTGCCATCAATGATAGTGTAGTTACACAGGCATACAGTTTAGCATTGGGAAATACCTTAGAAGATAATTTAGTCCAATCTCCTTTATTTTGAGTCGGAAAAATGAAGTTACTTGCCTAACATCACACTCTAGGAAGCAGATATTGCTGGGAGATGAACTTAGCTCTTTTGATGCCAAATCTAGTATTATTTAGTCTACAGCACATAGTATGAATCATCCAATTTTAGGAAATGAGTAGTTTCAATGAAGTTAAATGCAAAGTTTGCCCCCCCCTTTTTTTTTTACATAATTGTGCCTAAGAGCTACAATAAAAGTGCCTCAAATCTTTTAAGCTCTGTCTTTGGAAAGTTGTTTATATTACTCAGGGTTTGTGAAGTAGAGTAAATGAATCAGAGGATAAGTGAATGCCAGAGGATTTGGAGAAAAAACTATTAGGAAAGAAAGATGTCTCCATGGGATAAAAAAGCGATAAGGAATTTATAAACAAGGATTTTCCTATTTAATTTGTGAAGAACTTCAATGAATGGATTGTGGATCATGTAACTGGTCTTTATGTAAAGGGTTCCTGTTAGAACTATAATCAACTAAGAAGGAAGGAAACATGCATTTATTAAGTACCTACTATATGCCAGGCAGTGTGTTAAGGGATTTACAAAGATTGTTTCATTTAATCTTCATAATAAACCTGATAAGTAAATGCTATTATTATCATCCCATTTTATGATTGAGGCAATTTAAACCAACAGAACTTGTTGCCTCTAACTAAATACTGGTGGAGGGAAGGAGACTAGAATTGTAGCTAAAGCAATGGACCAGAAATGATTTATTTGGCTTTAAAAGGTATGTCTGTGTTTGTTTGAATGGCATGCCATAATCTCTAGATTTATGTCAAATAAAATTTGGTCTGGATCTATGATTTCACCATGGTAGAAAACTCTTTGTGGAAATTCTTTGGGTCACTGCAAGTCAAATAGTTTGTGAATGATAGTATTAGAGCATTTGTTGTCTAGGTGTCTTGTTGGATAGTGTTGGACCTGGACCCAGTGATTTCAGTCAGACCCTGCCTCAGACATTTGCTAGCTGTGTAGCTGAATAAATCAGCTAAATTCTCTGCCTCATTTCCCTCAATTGTAAGACAGGAACAATAATAGCAAATATCTTTCAGATTTAAAAATGAAATAATATTTGCAGACAGGTTAACATTGTATCTGGTACACAATGTGACTTGATAAATGCTTATTTTTTTATTATTGTTTTTGTTGTTTATTTATTTAGTCAGGTCTGCCTCTTTGTGACTCTAAGGATCATAACACATCAGGCACTTCTATCTTCTCCTATATCTTCTGAAGAATATCTAAGCTTATGTTCATTGCTTCCATGACACTATCTGGCTCAACTTCTGTTATCCTCTTCTTCTTTTGCTGCCTTCAACCTCTACCAACAAAGGACTTTTCTAAGGAGTCCTATTTTCTCATTATGTGGCAAAAGTCCTTTTCCCCTAATCTCCTGTCTTCTCTTTGTCTGTTGAATGTTTGCATATTTTTTGAATGCTGCTGCTTCTATGAAATTTATTTCCTTCTGATCGTCTCTCCTTTTACCTTCTGCCTTTTTCCCACCTCTCCTTTCCTCTGCTTCCCTTTCATCCCTTCCTCTCTCTTATTTCCTCCCTTGTATTTTTTCCTCCCTCTCTCCATCCCTCTTCTTTCCTTCTTCCATCTCTCTCTCCCTTCCTTTCCAAGGAAGTTTAAATCTGAGCATAAACTATGGAAGAGCAGTAATCTAGGTAGCTACAATTCAAAGTATTTTGGGAGAATACAGTTAGAGGTGAAATGTCAATAGACTTTTCTACTTACATAAAAACTGTATGCAAAGTAAAGATAGAGGGAAGCTGGATCAAAGTAAATCATTAGAATGGTGTTTCACATTGGAAAACAACTTTCTTCAGTTATATCTGCCACAGAGAGTCGATTTAGAGTTTGGTACAATTTTGCAGTTTTGTTATTTGTTTTCATTTGTGGCAATCTTTTTCATGATTACAATCCAAGTTTGATGACAGATCTGGAAGTTGTCATGTACATGAGTAAGTCTGTTGTCTCAAGTTGCTTTCTGAGAGGAGCCTGATTTTTAAGTGGACTGTACATTTCTAAAAAATGGACATTGGTGGTATATAGGAGACTGGGAACTGAGTGAACCCTGAGATTGATGCTGATAGATGAAGCCACAGTTTTTTGTTAAGGAAAGGAAAACAAATGCATTTTCTTTAGCCCAAGAGTCTTTTTCATCCCTGAAGATAGTATAATTCCATAAACATCTAGTAGAATATCTTTAATGTGTCCTTCCTGCTTCTTAGATGAATCCCTCACCCACTTAGATTCACTGCTTAGCTTGTCTGTGGTTTCAATTTGTTCCAGATTTTTCTTGCTCTTTTGTCTCTCTGTTCCATGCCTATTTGCTAAGAATATCTAATGTCTTCTAGTATATGCTTACATTAGGATGACTCAGTATCTCTTAGTTTAAAAATATTGAGTCTAAGTTTATACTAGCTTAGGTTTTCTCTTCAGGATGAAGTCAGGGGCTCTGAATCTGGATCTACACTAACATGTCTGTGCTTCCTAATAATCTCAAGAATTTAATTAACGTCAGTCAGGCAGATGGAATAAAAAATACCCTAAACTATAGGTTCTTAACTTGGGATCTGGGAACCTTAAACAATTTTTTTTTTGATAATTATATTTCAGTATATTTGATTTCCATGGATATCCCATACATTTTATTTTTTTAGTATTTGTAAACATCCTTCTGTGTAATTTTGATCTGGAGTTGTATATCTACATTAGATCTCTCCCTTCATTGTTATGAGAACTTTCTGATAAGGAAACTCTCTCTACCCATTGGCCACTTCTCTGCAATTTATTGCCTTAGAGAGAGATCTAGAGCACTAAGAATTTAAGTGACTTGTGTAGGGTCACATAGTGAGTATTTTTCAGATATAAGACAAAATCTAGTCTTTTTAAATTTTAGAGCAATTCTCTTTCCTTTATGATTTGCCTTTTGATCCATTAAGCAGATATTATTAAACTCCCTGGAAATTGATTTAACCAGCAACAATGTCATCTAGGAGCATCTGAAAAACTTCACTATGCATAATAAATTTTTTCAGTTTGTACTTTATATACTCTGTCATAATTAGTGGTATTGTTGGATCAAAGGATATGCATAATTTTATAACCATTATTCTCTAAGTTGTTCTCTAAAATGGTTGGCCCAATTCACAACTCCACTAACAGTTCATCACCGTACCTAGTTTTCCACATCCCCTCCAGCATTTGCCTTTTTCTTTTTTCTTTTTTTTTTGTCATATTAGACAATCTGATATGTAATAAGATAGTCCCTCAGAGTTATTTTAATGTGCATTTCTCTAATCAGTAGTGATTTAGAAAAGCTAATTATATATAGTTTGTTGTCTTTTTTGGAAAACTGCTTCTTCATATTCCCTGACAATTAATCTCCTATAGAACAGCTCTTATTTTTATAAATTTGACTCAGTTCCCTATATAATTGAGAAAATAGGATTTTAATCAGAAACTTGCTATAAAATTTTATACTACTTCATTGTCTATGATAGCTTTTATTAAAATGTAGTTTCCCTGATATTCTATTTTAATTAGATTTAGTTTTGCTTTAGTTTTGTCTGAGATCATGGTTTTGCTATCTTTATCTTTTTTTTTTAAACCATTTGAAACACAACAGATTTTACTCTTTTTATTTTTAATTCTATTCGTCTTCTTCTTTCAAGTATATCTCTTGTAAGCAGTATGTTGTGTTGGACTCTGGTTTCCAATCCATTGTGCATGCACTTGCATTTTATGACTAAATCTATCTCATTCACATTCATAATTATGATTACTATGTATGTTCTTCCATATTTTCTTCTATTTATCCTTCTTTTGCTCTCTTTATCCTGTTGCTCCTCTTAAAGTTTGTTTTGCTTTTGAGCACTGCCTCCCTTAATTTGTCTTTCCTTTTATCATCCTCTCTTTTTCTTAACCTCTCTACTTAATTTCTCTACTAAACTGAGTGTGTGTCTGTGTGTGTGTGTTCTCTGTGAACCAATTCTAATGAAAATAAGGTTCAAACACTGTCACCTTAACCTCATTTTCCTCTCCACTGTAGAAATTTTTCTTTGTATTTTTATTTTATGTGAAATAATTTCCCCCATTTTGTCTTTTCCATCTCCCTTATCCCAGTGCTTGCTTCTTCCTTACCTTCATTTTTTTTTTTGGTGGGGGGAGATTATCTTAATCTCTCCGTGCCCTCTGTCTATATAGATGGCTTCTAACTGCCCTCCTGATTATAAAGTTATTAGGAATGACTTTTTTTTATTTACCCAAATAGGAATGTAAAAAGTTTAAGTGTTATTTGGTGAATTAGGATTTTTCTTTCATGTTCATTATTTTTAAATGCTTCTTTTGAGGTTTTGTTTGAATGTCAAATTTTCTGTTCAGGTGATTTTTTTTTTTTATCAGGAATGCTTAAAAGTTTTCTATTTCATTAAATATCTACCCCGTATTCAGTTTTGCCGAGCAGGTTATTCTTCTTTGTGAGCCCTAGCTCTTTTATCGTGGGAAATATCATTTCCAAGCCTTCTAGTCCTTTAATGTGGAAGCTGACAAATCCTGTATGATTCTAAATGTGGCTTCATAATGTTTGAATTTTTTCTGACTACTTAACAATATTTTCTCCTTAACATGAGGATTTTGGAATTTGGCCACAATATTCCTGAGAATTTTTATTTTGGGATTTCTTTTAAAAATTATTTTAATAGTATTTTATTTTTCTAGTTACATGTAAAGATGTTTTTCATCTTTGTAAGATTTTGAGTTCCAAATTTTTTCCCTCGCTCTCTCCCTTACCTCCCCTTTCCCTAAGACAGCAAGCAATCTGATGTAAGTGAATACATGAACAATCATTTTTAACATATTTTCTTATGAGTCATAGTGGGAAAGAAAAATCAGAACAAAAGAGAAAAACCATGAGAGAAAAAAAAGAACAAAATAAAAAAGTGAAAATAGCATTCTTTGATCTACATTTAGTTGCCATAGTTTCCATTATAAGTCTATTGGAATTGCCATGAATGTCCTCATTGTTGTCCATCACAGTTGATCATTATGTAAACTTGTTACTGTGTATGATGTTCTATTGACTCTGCTCACTTCACTTAACATGAATTCATGTAAGTCTTTTCAAGCTTTTCTGAACTCAACCTGCTTCTTCATTTCTTGAAGAATAATATTTCATTATAGTCATATACAAAACTCATTTAGCCATTCCCCAACTGATGAGCATCCACTCAATTTTCAGTTTCTGGAAATCCTTTTCTCTTTTTTATGATATCCTTGAGATATAGATCCAGTAGAGATATTGCTAGATCAAAGGGTATTCACATTTTAGCCTGTTGGGTATAGTTCCACATTGTTTTCTAGAATAGTTAGATCATTTCACAACTCCAGAAGTTATGCATAAGTGTCCCAGTTTTCCTATATCCCCTCTAACATTTATCATTATCTGTTTCCTATCATCTTAGTCAATCTGAGAGGTACCAAGTGGGACATCAGAATTCACTTAATTAGCATTTCTCTAATCAGTAGTAATTTGGAACATTTTTTTCATATGACTAGAAATGGCTTTAATTTCTTCATCTGAAAATTGTTCATATCCTTTGAACATTTATCAATTGTGGAATGGCTTATATTCTGATAAATCATGTATATATATGAAAAACTTTTTGGCAGTTTAATATGGTACTGAATAAGTAGATTAATGTAGATAGAATTGTCATTTTTATTATATTAGCTCTGCCTATCCATGAACAATTGATATTTTTCCAGTGATTTAGATCTGATTTCATTTGTGTAATAAGTGTTTTATAATTGTAAAAAGTGGTTCATGTGGTTCTTCATATGGTTTTGCCTGGTGAACCCCCAAATATTTTATATTGCCTCCATTTATTTTAAGTAGAATTTCTCTTGCTACTGAACTTTGTTGGCTATAGAGATATGGATGATGTATGTGGGTTTATTTTATATCCTGCAACTTTTCTAAAGTTAATTGTTTCAAGTAATTGTTAGTTAATTCTATAGAATTCTCTAAATATATCATCATATCTATAAAGGTGATAGTTTTGTTTTTTCATTTCCTACTCTCATTTCTTCAATTTCCTTTTTATCCCTTATTGCTAAAGCTAACAATTCTAATACAATCTTGAATAATAGTGGCGAAAATTTCCTTGTTTTGGCCCCGATTTTATTGGGAATACTTCTAGCTTCTCCCTATTACATATAATGCTTGCTGATGTTTTTAGATAGATGCTTTTTATCATTTAAAGGAAAACTTCATTTATTCCTATGTTCTCTAGTATTTTTAATAAGAATGGGTGCTGTATTTTGTCAAAAGCTTTTTCTCCATCTATTGAGAAAAAGATATTCACATGATTTGTTTTGTTATTGATAAAGTCAATTATGCTATTGGTTTTCCTGATATTGAATGAGCCATACATTCTGGGTATAAATCCCACTTGGCCATATTATATTATCCTGGAGTGTGATACATTGCTATAATGGTTTTGATAATATTTTGTTTAAAATTTTGCATCAATTATTTATTAGAGAGATTGGTCTATAATTTTCTTACTGTGGTTTAGGTATCAACACCATATTAGTATTATAAAAGAATTTGGCAGGATTCCTCCTTTGTCTATTTTTCCAAATAATTTAGCTAGTATTGAAATTAATTATTTTTTAAATGTTTGCTAGAATCCACTTGCAAATTCAGGTGACCTAGGTGATTTTTTTTTTTCTTAGGGATTGAGGACTTGTTCAATTTCTTTTTCTAAAAATGGGGGTTTTAATGTATTTTATTTCCTTTTCTATTAATCTGGGCATTTCATATTTTTGTAAATATTCATCCACTTCAATTAAATTGTCAAGCATGTTAGCATATTGTTAGGCAAAATAGCTCCTAATTATTGATTTTATTTTTTCTTCATTAAAGATAAGTTTTCCCTCTTCATTTTTTGATACTGGTAATTTGTTTTTCTTCTTTTTCTAATCAAATTAGCCAAAGCTTTATATCTTTTTCATTGGTTACTTTATAAAACCAATTCTTATTTTATTTATTAGTTCAAGAGCTTTCTTATTATTATAAATCTCTCCTTTGGTTTTCAGAATTTATGACTACTTGCAATATTTTCTCCTTGACATGGGAGTTTTGGATTTTGGCTATAATATTTCTGAGAGTTTTCATTTTGGATCTCTTTTAGGAAATAATTGATGTTTTTCAGTTTCTATTTTGCCATCTGGTTATAAGATTTTAGGGCAATTTTCCTTCATAGTTTCTTGAGATATTGATGTCTAGACTATTTTTGATTATAGTTTTTAAGCAATTCAATAATTCTTTATCTCTCCTTGATCTCTTTCCTAGTCAGTTGTTTTTTCTAATGAGATATTTTATCTTTTCTTCTATTTTTCATTCATTTGACTCTGTTTTATTGTTTCTCAATGTCTCATGGAATTATTAACTTTCAGTTGCCTAATATTAATTTTAAGGACTTTTTTCTTCACTAGGCCTGTGTACCTGTTTTCCCAATTGGTCAATTTTGCCTTTTTATATGGAATTCTTTTCTTCAATGAATTTTTGTATTTCTCTTTTCATTTGGCCAATTTTGCTTTTAAAGCATTTCCTTTCTTTAATGATTTTTTTGGTGTGTCTCTTTTATCATTAGGCCAAATCTGTTGTTTAAATATTATTTTCTTCAATTTTTTTATACTTTTATCAAGTTACTAATTCTCTTTTCAGATTTTTCCTGTATTGCTCCCATTTCTTTTCCTAATTTTTCCTCTATCACTCTTGCTACTTTCTTTCTTTAAAAATTTTTCTTAGATTTATGTCAAAGGATTTTTCTCTTTGAAGCTTTGGTTATAGCTATTTTCTCATTGTGGTGTCCTGAGTTTGTGGCTTGATCTTTCCTTTGTATGATCAAGTTTTCTCTCTTTTTTTTTTTTTTTGCTCATTTTTTCAATTTGTTTTTGATTTTGAACTTTATGTTAATGTTAAGCTTTGGGTGGGGAGTGACTGTGCCAAACTTCAGACTTTTTCACGTTACTGTTTTCAAAGCTCTTGCGTCTCTGCAAGTTTTTAGTGTTTCTAAGGTGGTATGATCTGGGGAGAAGTATGGTTACTTTGCTCTTGGTTTGTACTCTGGTCTATACCCAGGAAGGGCCCCTGTTCTCTTGCAGCACGAATAGCAGTCTTCTTGGCCCTAGCACTGTGATCAGGTCTCCTGCTCTTCTGAAACACCAAAGGCTAGTGCTCTTCTGCCCTGGAACTGTAATTAGGGCCCTGTTCATTTGTAACTGACCACAAGATGTTTCTGTCCTGCAATTGCTACCTAAAACTGCTTATGGGCAAAAGGGTTTCCACTAAGAACCAGCTGCATCCAGTGCAAACAAAATTGTCTTACCTTACTTATGGTCATGGGCTGAGGAATCCCAAAGTTGCTGTTGTTGCAGTGTGGACTCTGAGACAGTCCCCACTCTAATGTACAGATCTTTCTTGCTGACCTTCTAAATTGTCTTGGGCTAGGGGAAAAAAAAGCATATCACCTTGCCCTTTTCTTAGTTTTGCTGCTTCAAAATTTGACTTTAGTTATTAAAGTTGTTTGAAAGAGAATATTGGAGATCTTGGCTGATTTGCTGTCTTTAAAAAATCATTTTGGTGCCACAACAGAAGGAAATTATTCTTGCTTGTATTCTAAGGAATTTGACAAGAAGCATATATAAAACATAGACAGCATAAATATCAAGTTAATAAATACAAATATTTATAAAATAGTTTAAAGGAGGCTATTTGAGACTATTTGGGAGAAAGGGAACCAGTAGTTGAGGGAGAGGGTCCTCTAAGACACATAAGGGTTGTTGTAAATCCACACACTAATGGAGAAGCAATGATCAGTACAAGCATTATTGTTCAGAACTGAGGTGCAGCTATGGAAAATATCCTAAAAGAAAAAGAAAGTAACTCTGAAACTCTTCTGCAAGGAGTGATCTGAAGACAAAGAAAACAATAGTTTTTTTAATGATATTTAAGCTCATGAAAAATGAAATGAGATTAAAAACTTCACAAAATAATCTGAAGTTGAATAAACAGCTTAGAAGAAAAGTGGTAAACCTTCCATCTAATAGATCTCTGAAAATTAGAAGAGATCAAATAAAAGTTTACAATTCTACAAGACTTCAAGAGCTACTGAAAAAAACAAATTTAAGATTAAGAAAAAGAATGTGAACAATCTGTTATTTAAAAAAATGACCTTGAAAATATATCAGGAAATTATATTTCAGAATCACTGGATTTCTTGAAAATCATGATTTGGAAAAATAAAAAGCCTAGGGACCACATTTAAGAAATAACAAATGAAAATAGCCCAGCTATTTTAGAAAAAGAATGAAAAAGAGAAGACAAAAAGAATTCACCCATCACTTCTTGAAAACAAACCCAAAAGGAAAAGTCCCAGGAAAGTAAGTTAGAGCAAAATCTAGCATCCTCATATTAATGAAAAATACAAGTTCCAAGGCACTACAGTCAGAATCACATAATATCTAGCACTCTATAGTGCAAGGTATTGGGAGTCAGTTAATCAATTATTATATAGTAGATGGAGAGGGAGACGGCAAAGGAATAACTATGCACATATCAGGGCATGTATTGATATATTGTAAATAATCTCCAAGGAAAAGTTAAAGTTCCTAAAAGTTAGGAACTGGCAAAGATTTCATATAAGGTGCGATTGATCAGGGACTTGAAGGAAGCCTAGAAGCTAAAAGGTAGAGATAAGAAATGAGAGAGTTGTAGATATTTGTGCAGCTTGGTGTGAAAATGCCCAGAACCAGAAGATGACATTTTGTGTTTCAGAAACAAAAGCAAAGGAGGTCAATGTTATTAAATTGTGGAATATGTGGAGAAAGTAATGTGTAAGAATATTAAAAAGGTAGCAAAGACAAGATCATGAAGGTCTTTTAAAGCCAAATAAAAGTTTTTTTAAAAATTTGATTCTGGAGTAAGAGGATCATTTTGATAGTTGAATATAGAGGATGCTAGAATGGATTGCTCTAGTGAAGTTATGGGAAGACATGGATAAGAATACACAAGATGGACAGGCATGAAGGCGTTGCATTCTGTATCAATGGAGGGAATAATCAAATTAATGAGATCATTAATTCTACAATTCTACATTTGACTATTAATTTTTCAATTTAATTTATCTTATGCCTCAACCTACTCTCTGGAATTTTTGGAATTTACTTTGTAACCCAAGTAGTGCTCCAGTTATTCAGATGATAGTTGAGAGCTCCAATATGAATTCCTTGGTAATTAGTTCCAATACTATTGTGTAAGATTAAGTAATAGTTCCCAGATATATAATAAGGAAAGTTTTCTTTAAATATGGTTAATATGAATTTGCAAATATTATGAAAAACAATTGTATTAAATATTTTAAAATTTATTTGATTCAGGATAGGAGAAAAATTGAAAAGTCTGGTTCAGGCAAATTTATTTATCCATACACAGAAAAAGAGAGGGGAACATTTATTTATTAAGTGCCTACTCTGTGACAGACACTATGTTCTAAGAACTTTACAAATATCTCATTAGAACCTTACAATGACCCTGGTAGTTTATCAGCATTTTTTAACTTGAAGAAATTGAGACAGGTAGAGGGTTATTAACTTGGCCAGAGTTATACAGATAGTAATTAATTGTTTAAAGCCAGATTTGAACTCTCATTTAAAAAAATAATAGCTTTTTATTTTCAAAATATATGCAAAGATAGTTTTCAACATTTACCCTTGCAAAACCTTGTATTCCAAAATTTTCTCTCTCCCTTCCCTCCACTTCATCCCCTAGACAGAAAGTAATCCAATATATTGAACTCTCATTTTCTTGACTCCAGATATTAGCTGATTTTGATTTAAGGTTTACAAAAGTTTGCTCATTTTTTTTACATTTTCTCACTTGATTCATATGATAAAACTAATGAGGTACACTCTACAAGTATTATAATTACTTTTTACAAATGAGAAAACTATAGTTCAGAGAGGTTAATTAACTTGCCTAGGGTCATATAGCTAATAAGTGTCACAAGCAGAATTTATATTCAAGCTTCTTCTGACTCTTAAAGTCCACTACTTATTTTACTCATTTCAGTATGGTCTATGAGTAGGTTAAATGACTATGTTTTTTAGTTAGTCTTGTTATTTGACATATTGCATTTTCTTCCATTTCTTTGAATTTCTATAATTAGTAATGTGGAATACCGCTGACAATAATGAAGACTAAGTATATATACCCTGTACCTCCAGCATCTTCCTCAGAATTCTCAAGAGAAATCAATATAGAACTAGAAGATAATTGCTTTTTTAACCTTAAAAGTCAAAAACTATCAAAATATGAATTTAGCTATTAGAAGTGTATGATATGAAGGAGATATCTGGCATCAGGCCTCCTCTGCAGAGACAGCAATGAATGCCAAAGTAGACCTGTTGTGGCCATGGCTAAGTGTTCATCCTTTCACTTTTCTATCTACCAAAAGTATTGGGCTAGAATTATATCTATCTATTTACACATCAACCATTTGTGTCCTAGGAATATGATGTTCTTTTGGGAGTTTAATATGAAAGTTACTTTCTTTAGCTCCTTCAAAGGGGAGGGAAGCCTCTTGACCGTATTAGCTTCTTTCCCATTAGACTCATTATACAAAGACCTATCACATACATATTTATCAAAGCAAGTAGTAAAACAATAATTTGGGTAGTTTTGGAGATGAGTAGATGGAAGAACTCACTATCAAGAAGAGAATTATCTCACTTGAGAAGAATACTCTTAGGTCTCTCAAGGTGAGCAGTGGGAGGGAGCTGGAAGTGGGGTGGGAAAGAGGTGGTGGGGATTCTAATAATTGTGGTTGTAGTGGTGCAGGTTCTGGGAATAAAGGGATCCATTGACAATGATACTTTCCTCACATCATTGCAGCTCTGGGAGCTTCTATTAGCTATTCAGAGCTCACACTTTGCCTGTTCTCGACCCATCAAACTTCACTTCTCTGCTTATTTTTCTTAAGTTTTTCTCCTTATTAGGAAAGTGTGACCCTTTAGGGAACTTCTGGCACATTTGCTGCAGGAGTGCAATATTTCTGTCTGCTAGGTTATATCTTTTTTCCTATACCTCTTCCTGAATTTTCAAAAAGTAGAGCATCCTATCCATATTCACCATAATTCTGGATGATAACACTTCATGGCCAAAGAGCTTAAAATTCAAAACAATTACTATGTATTCTTATGTATTCTTATGCTCACTTTGCCATCCTGCTCTCCTGACTCCACTTAAAAAAAAAAAAAAACCCAAACATTGACATGATTGACTGTAAGATCTTTTGTTTTAATCCTAGGATTAAAAAGATTTAAAATAGAAAGAAATTCTGAACTGTGTTAGTGATCAAAAGCTTTAAGAATTGTAGATTCTTAAAGCTGGAAGGGGCCCTAGAGATTACCTCGTCTTATTTCTATGCACAGAAAAACTGAGAAACAGAGGGGTGGACTGAGTTTTCCAGAACTATCCAGCAAGTTCATAAAAGGCTTAAGAATAGTCACACTCCAGTGTTTTCCATATGCCCTGCTGCATTTTTTTACTTGTGTGCTCTGACTTCCCCATCACTTGTCCCTTCTTCCTTTATGCTATTAACTCTCCAAACTTAAAAGAAAAAGAAAAAAAACTGATCTCCAAAGTTTAGAAAGGATTTCTCTTACTTAGAGGGCAGTATATACTGTTTTCTGGAGGTAATAGCTTCAGTTTAAGAAATATTTATATAAGATATTTCAAAAAATTTAGCGTAATTTCAAGTTGTGAAAGCTTGAAAGTTTTCAGGGTACCCTATATAGTTGATTTTCATAATAATTTTAGCATAACCTACATAATCTACATAAATTTTAGCATAATCTATAACCTACAAAATTGATCTCTTATTTTTAATATTTGATGTTTTATTTCAAATAGGTTTAGTATTGGTTGGAGACAGCTAGAGACAGGCTTGGAATCAGGAAAAGACCTAAGTTCAAATGTGATCTCAGATATTTACTGTTTGACCCTGGGCAAGTTACTAAGTCTGTTTGCCTCAATTTCCTCATCTGGAAAATGATCGGAGAAGGAAATAGCAAACTATAATCCAATATTTTTGCCAAGAAAATCCCAAAAGGGGTCATGATGTATTAGACACAATTGATAAAAGAAAACAAACACGTAAACACCAATAACAAAAGATTTTAGGTATGAAAAATCAGGTAAGTAGAATAGCTTTAAAATTCATGTCAGGAGAAATGGTATATTGGAATGATTGGATTTGTACTTAAGGAAACTTTCCTTCTCTTCCTCCCTCCCTCCCTCCCTTCCTTCCTTCCTTCTTTCCTTCATTTCCCTCCCTTCCTCCCCTCCCTCCTAACCTCCTTCCCTCCCTACCTCTTTCCCTCCCTCATAACCTTTTTTCCTCCTTCCCTCCTTCCTTCCCTCCTTCCCTCCCTTCCTTTCCTCCTTCCCTCCCTTTCTTTCTTCCTTTCTTCCCTCCAAACTTAAAAGAAAGATTTGTATTTAAGGAGACTTTCTTCCCTCCCTCCCCTCCTTCCTCCTTCCCTCCCTTCCTTTCTTCCCTCCTTCCCTACCTTCCTTTCTTCCTTCCCTCCAAATTTAAAAGAAAGATTTGTACTTAAGGAGACTTTCTTCTCTTTTTTCCTTCCCTCCCTCTCTTCCTCCCTCCCTTCCTTCTTATCTTCCTTCTTCTCTCGCCTTTCTTCCCCTCTTTCCTTCCTTTCTCTCCTCCTTCTTCCCTCCCCTCTTTCCTCTACTCTTTCTCCCCTCCTCTCTTTCCTCCCTCCTTCTTCCCTCCCCTCTTTCCTCTACTCTTTCTCCCCTCTTCCCTTCCTTCCCTTCCTTCCTTCCTTCCTTCCCTTTTTCCTCTTCCTTCCCTCCCCTCTTTCCTCCACTCTTTCTCCTTTCTTTCCTCCACTCTTTCTTCTCTCTTTCCTCCACTCTTTCTTCTCTCTTTCCTCCTTCCCTTCTTTCCCTCCTTCCTTCTCTTCTTTCCCTCCTTCCTTCCTTCCTTCCTACTTTCCTTCTTTCTCTCCTTCCTTCCTCCCTGCCTTCCTTATTTCCCTCCTTGCCTTCCTCCTTGCCTTCCTTATTTCCCTCCTTGCCTTCCTTCCTTCCCTTCCTTCTTTCCCTTCTTTCTTTCCCTTCTTTCCTTTCCTCACTTCCCTCACTTCTTTCCTTTTCTCACTTCCCTCCCTTCTTTCCCTCCCTTCATTCCCTTCTTATGATGCTTTGTTTTGGTATTATCTTGTCCTGTATAGTTCTTCCTATTTGATTATTAGGTACAGTCCAGAGATAGCAACCAACAGTAGATTACTGAGGAGTTGCTGGACTAAGGTGGAAGCTTCAGGAACTCAAGCCAGCATTAGTGGAATGTCAGTGATAGAGCAGAGGGCCAAGTCTTCTATGCCAATAGATGACTTTAGCTGACAAGGCAAGGAAAGAACTGTTATATGAAAAAGGAAACTTGAATAACTGCCATTCACTGGTATTGTGAGTAATAGGGATTATACCTATCTGGGAGAAAGGACTCTGACTTTCTAGTCACTGAAGTGCTTTATTTAGGTTATTG